>NC_054474.1:118135963-118435963 GCF_017639515.1 Carcharodon carcharias
TGTGTGTGTTACACTGACACTTTGAACATTATACTGACAGTGTCTTTATTACACTGACACTGTGAGTATCATACTGATACTGTGATTATTTTACTGACACTATGAGTATTATACTGGCACCGTCTGTATAACACATATACTGTGGGTATTATAATGACACTGTGAGTATCATACTGACACTGTGAGTATTGCACTGACATTGTGAGTATTACACTGACACTGTGAGTACTACACTAGCAGGGTGTGTATTGCACTGACTTTGTGATTAATACATTGACACTGTGAGTATTATATTTACACCATCAGTATTACACTGAGAATGTGAATATTACACTGACACTGAATAATGCACACCATTGTGAGTATTACACTGGCACTGTGAGTATCACACTGGCACTGTGTGTATTTCACTGGCACTGTGAATAATACACAGCACTGTGATATTCAACTGACATTGTGAGTATTGCACTGACACTGAGTATTATGATAACAGTGGGCTGAGTATTACAGTTACATGGTGAGTATTATGCTGACACTGTGAGTATTACAGTGACACTGTGAGAGTTACACTGACATTGTGAGTATTACATTGACACTGTGTGTATTACACTGGCACTGTGAATAATACACAGCACTGTGAATATTACACTGACATTGTGAGTATTGTACTGACACCATCTGCATTACACTGACACTGTGAGTATTATACTGACATCATGAGTATTACACTGACATTGTGATTAACACACTGACAGTGTGAGTAATACATTGACACCGTCTGTATTAGACTGACACTATGAGTATTATACTGACACAGTGAGTATTACACTGACACTGAGTATTACACTGGCACTGTGAATATTACACTGACACCACAGTATTACACTGACACTGAATAATACACAGCATTGTGATTATTACACTGGCACTGTGAGTATTACACTGGCACTGTGTGTATTACACTGGCACTGTCAATAATACACAGCACTGTGAGTATTAAACTGACATTGTGAATATTGCACTGACACTGAGTATTATGATGACAATGGGATGAGTATTACAGTTGCATGGTGAGATTTATGATGACACTTTGAGTATTACAGTGACACTGTGAGAATTACACTGGCACTATGAGTATTACACTGGCACTGTGTGTATTACACCAGCACTGTGTGTATTACACCGGCACTGTGTGTATTACACCAGCACTGTGAATAATACACAGCACTGTGAGTATTACAAGACATTGTGAATATTGTACTGACACTGTCTGCATTACACTGACACTGAGCATTATAATGAAACTGTGAGTATTACACTGACACTAAGTATATTACTGACATTATCAGTATTACACTGACACTGTGAATAATACACAGCACTGTGAATATTACACTGACACTGAGTATTACAATGACACTGTGAGTATTACACTGACACTGTGAGTGTTACACTGACACTGTGAGTGTTACACTGACACTGTGAGTGTTACACTGACACTGTGAGTGTTACACTGGCACTGTCTGTATTACACTGACACTGTGTGTATTATACTGACAGAGTGAGTATTATATCGACACTGTGAGTATTGCACTGACATTATGAGTATTCCACTGACAGTGTGAGTACTACACTGACACTGAGTATTATTTTGACATTGTGCTTATTACACTGACACTGTAAATATTACACTGACACTGAGTATTAAACTGACACTGTGAGTATTACACTGACACCGTCAGCACTACACTGAGACTGTGAATAATACACAGCACTGTGAGTATTACACTGACACTGTGAGTATTATAGTGGCACTGTGAATAATACACAGTGTCAGTTTAATACTCACAGTGCTGTGTATTATTCACAGTGCCACTATAATACTCACAGTGTCAGTGTAATACTCACAGTGTCAGTTTAATACTCACAGTGCTGTGAGTATTACACTGACACTGTGAATAATACACAGCACTGTGAGTATTACACTGACACTGTGAGTATTACACCAGCACTGTGAATAATACACAGCACAGTGATTAATAAACTGACATTGTGAGTATTACACTGACACTGAATATTATGATAACAATGGACTGAGTATTACAGTTACATGGTGAGTATTATGCTGACTCTGTGAATATTACAGTGACACTGTGAGAGTTACGCTGGCACTGTGAGTATTTCAGTGGCACTGTGAGAATTACACTGGCACTGTGAGTATTACATTGACATTGTGTGTATTACACCGGCACTGTGAATAATACACAGCACTGTGAATATTACACTGACATTGTGAGAATTGTACTGATACTGTCTGCATTACACTGACACTGTGAATATTACACTGACACTGTGAATATTACACTGACACTGTGAGTATTACACTGGCACAGTGAGTGTTACTCTGCCATTGTGATTAATACACTGACACTGTGAGTATTACACGGGCACTGTGAGTATTACACTGGCGCTGTGTGTATTACACTGGCACTGTCAATAATACACAGCACTGTGAGTATTAAACTGACATTGTGAATATTGCACTGACGCTGAGTATTATGATGACAATGGGCTGAGTATTACAGTTATTTGGTGAGTTTTATGATGACACTTTGAGTGTTACAGTGGCACTGTGAGAATTACACTGGCGCTATGAATATTACACCGGCACTGTGTGTATTACACTGGCACTGTGTGTATTACACCGGCACTGTGAATAATGCACAGCACTGTGAGTATTACACTGACATTGTGAATATTGTACTGATACCATCTGCGTTACACTGACACTGAGCATTATAATGACACTTTGAGTATTACACTGACACTAAGTATATTACTGACATTATCAGTATTACACTGACACTGTGAATAATACACAGCACTGTGAATATTACACTGACACTGTGAGTATTACACGGACACTGAGTATTACACTGACACTGTGAGTATTACACTGACACTGTGAGTATTACACTGACACTGTGAGTGTTACATTGACACTGTGAGTGTTACATTGACACTGTGAGTGTTACATTGACACTGTGAGTGTTACACTAAAATTGTGAGTATTATACTGACACTGTCTGTATTACACTGACACCGTGAGTATCATACTGACACTGAGTATTTTACTGACATTGTGATTAATACACTGACACTGAGTGTTACATTGACACTGTGAGTGTTACACTAACACTGTGAGTATTACACTGACACTGTATTACACTGATACTGTGAGTATCATACTGACACTGTGAGTATTTTACTGACACTTTGAGTATTATACTGGCACCGTCTGTATTACACTGACACTGTGAGTATTATACTGGCAATGTGTGTGTTACACTGACACTGTGAGCATTATACTGACAGTGTATTTATTACACTGACACTGTGAGTATCATACTGATACTGTGATTATTTTACTGACACTATGAGTATTATACTGGCACCGTCTGTATAACACATATACTGTGGGTATTATACTGACACTGTGAGTATTGCACTGACACTGTGAGTACTACACTAGCACTGTGTGTATTGCACTGACATTGTGATTAATACATTGACACTGTGAGTATTATATTTACACCATCAGTAATACACTGACACTATGAATATTACACTGACACTGAATAATGCACACCATTGTGAGTATTACACTGGCACTGTGAGTATCACACTGGCACTGTGTGTATTGCACTGGCACTGTGAATAATACACAGCACTGTGATATTCAACTGAAATTGTGAGTATTGCACTGACACTGAGTATTATGATAACAATGGGATGAGTATTACAGTTACATGGTGAGTATTATGCTGACACTGTGAGTATTACAGTGACACTGTGAGAGTTACACTGACATTGTGAGTATTACATTGACACTGTGTGTATTACACTGGCACTGTGAATAATACACAGCACTGTGAATATTACACTGACATTGTGAGTATTGTACTGACACCGTCTGCATTACACTGACACTGTGAGTATTATACTGACATCATGAGTATTACACTGACATTGTGATTAACACACTGACAGTGTGAGTATTATATTGACACCTTCTGTATTACACTGACACTATGAGTATTATACTGACACCGTGAGTATTACACTGACACTGAGTATTACACTGGCACTGTGAATATTACACTGACACCACAGTATTACACTGTCACTGAATAATACACAGCATTGTGATTATTACACTGGCACTGTGAGTATTACACTGGCACTGTGTGTATTACACTGGCACTGTCAATAATACACAGCACTGTGAGTATTAAACTGACATTGTGAATATTACACTGACACTGTATTATGATAACAATGGGCTGAGTATTACAGTTGCATGGTGAGATTTATGATGACACTTTGAGTATTACAGTGACACTGTGAGAATTACACTGGCACTATGAGTATTACACCGGCACTGTGTGTATTACACTGGCACTGTGTGTATTACACCGGCACTGTGTGTATTACACCGGCACTGTGATTATTACACTGGCACTGTGAGTATTACACTGGCACTGTCAATAATACACAGCACTGTGATATTCAACTGACATTGTGAGTATTGCACTGACACTGAGTATTATGATAACAATGGGCTGAGTATTACAGTTACATGGTGAGTATTATGCTGACACTGTGAGTATTACAGTGACACTGTGAGAGTTACACTGACATTGTGAGTATTACTTTGACACTGTGTATTACACTGGCACTGTGAATAATACACAGCACTGTGAGTATTACACTGACATTGTGAATATTGTACTGACACTGTCTGCATTACACTGACACTGAGCATTATAATGAAACTGTGAGTATTACACTGACACTAAGTATATTACTGACATTATCAGTATTACACTGACACTGTGAATAATACACAGCACTGTGAATATTACACTGAGACTGTGAGTATTACAATGACACTGAGTATTACACTGACACTGTGAGTGTTACACTGACACTGTGAGTGTTACACTGACACTGTGAGTATTATACTGACACTGTCTGTATTACACTGACACTGTGAGTATCATACTGACACTGAGTATTTTACTGACATTGTGATTAATACACTGACACTGATTATTATACTGTCACTGTGAGTATTTTACTGACACTTTGAGTATTATACTGGCACCGTCTGTATTACACTGACACTGTGAGTATTATACTGGCAATGTGAGTGTTACACTGACACTGTGAGCATTATACTGACAGTGTCTGTATTACACTGACACTGTGAGTATTACACTGGCACTGTGAGTGTTACACTGCCATTGTGATTAATACACTGATACTGTGAGTATTACACGGGCACTGTGAGTTTTACACTGGCACAGTGTGTATTACACTGGCACTGTCAATAATACACAGCACTGTGAGTATTAAACTGACATTGTGAATATTGCACTGACACTGAGTATTATGATGACAATGGGCTGAGTATTACAGTTATATGGTGAGTTTTATGATGACACTTTGAGTGTTACAGTGGCACTGTGAGAATTACACTGGCACTATGAGTATTACACCGGCACTGTGTGTATTACACTGGCACGGTGTGTATTACACCGGCACTGTGAATAATACACAGCTGTGTGAGTATTACACTGACATTGTGAATATTGTACTGATACCATCTGCATTACACTGACATTGAGCATTATAATGACACTGTGAGTATTACACTGACACTAAGTATATTACTGACATTATCAGTATTACACTGACACTGTGAATAATACTCAGCACTGTGAATATTACACTGACACTGTGAGTATTACACTGACACTGTGAGTATTACACGGACACAGTGAGTATCATACTGACACTGAGTATTTCACTGACATTGTGATTAATACACTGACACTGTGATTATTTTACTGACACTGTGAGTATTTTACTGACACTTTGAGTATTACACTGGCACCGTATGTATTACACTGACACTGTGAGTATTATACTGGCAATGTGAGTGTTACACTGACACTGTGAGCATTATACTGACAGTGTCTCTATTACACTGACACTGTGAGTATCATACTGATACTGTGATTATTTTACTGACACTATGAGTATTATACTGGCACCGTCTGTATAACACATATACTGTGGGTATTATAATGACACTGTGAGTATCATACTGACACTGTGAGTATTGCACTGACATTGTGATTATTACACTGCCACTGTGAGTACTACACTAGCACTGCGTGTATTGCACTGACATTGTGATTAATACATTGACACTGTGAGTATTACATTTACACCATCAGTATTACACTGACACTGTGAATATTACACTGACACTGAATAATGCACACCATTGTGAGTATTACACTGGCACTGTGAGTATCACACTGGCACTGTGTGTATTGCACTGGCACTGTGAATAATACACAGCACTGTGATATTCAACTGACATTGTGAGTATTGCACTGACACTAAGTATTATGATAACAATGGGCTGAGTATTACAGTTACATGGTGAGTATTATGCTGACACTGTGAGTATTACAGTGACACTGAGAGTTACACTGACATTGTGAGTATTGTACTGACACCGTCTGCATTACACTGACACTGTGAGTATTATACTGACATCATGAGTATTACACTGACATTGTGGTTAACACAATGACAGTGTGAGTATTATATTGACACCGTCTGTATTAGACTGACACTATGAGTATTATACTGACACCGTGAGTATTACACTGACACTGAGTATTACACTGGCACTGTGAATATTACACTGACACCACAGTATTACACTGACACTGAATAATACACAGCATTGTGATTATTACACTGGCACTGTGAGTATTACACTGGCACTGTGTGTATTACACTGGCACTGTCAATAATACACAGCACTGTGAGTATTAAACTGACATTGTGAATATTGCACTGACACTGAGTATTATGATACCAATGGGCTGAGTATTACAGTAGCATGGTGAGATTTATGATGACACTTTGAGTATTACAGTGACACTGTGAGAATTACACTGGCATTATGAGTATTACACCGGCACTGTGTGTATTACACCGGCACTGTGAATAATACACAGCACTGTGAGTATTACACTGACATTGTGAATATTGTACTGACACTGTCTGCATTACACTGACACTGAGCATTATAATGACACTGTGAGTATTACACTAACACTAAGTATATTACTGACATTATCAGTATTACACTGACACTGAATAATACACAGCACTGTGAATATTACACTGACACTGTGAGTATTACAATAACACTGTGAGTATTACACTGACACTGAGTGTAACACTGACACATGTGAGTGTTACACTGACACTGTGAGTATTATACTGACACTGTCTGTATTACACTGACACTGTGAGTATCATACTGACACTGAGTATTTTACTGACATTGTGATTAATACACTGACACTGATTATTATACTGACACTGTGAGTATTTTACTGACACTTTGAGTATTATACTGGCACCGTCTGTATTACACTGACACTGTGAGTATTATACTGGCAATGTGTGTGTTACACTGACACTTTGAACATTATACTGACAGTGTCTTTATTACACTGACACTGTGAGTATCATACTGATACTGTGATTATTTTACTGACACTATGAGTATTATACTGGCACCATCTGTATAACACATATACTGTGGGTATTATAATGACACTGTGAGTATCATACTGACACTGTGAGTATCGCACTGACATTGTGAGTATTACACTGACACTGTGAGTACTACACTAGCACTGTGTGTATTGCACTGACATTGTGATTAATACATTGACACTGTGAGTATTATATTTACACCATCAGTATTACACTGACACTGTGAATATTACACTGACACTGAATAATGCACACCATTGTGAGTATTACACTGGCACTGTGAGTATCACACTGGCACTGCGTGTATTGCACTGGCACTGTGAATAATACACAGCACTGTGATATTCAACTGACATTGTGAGTATTGCACTGACACTGAGTATTATGATAACAATGGGCTGAGTATTACAGTTACATGGTGAGTATTATGCTGACACTGTGAGTATTACAGTGACACTGTGAGAGTTACACTGACATTGTGAGTATTACATTGACACTGTGTATTACACCGACACTGTGAATAATACACAGCACTGTGACTATTACACTGACATTGTGAATATTGCACTGAAACTGAGTATTATGATGACAATGGGCTGAGTATTACAGTTGCATGGTGAGTTTTATGATGACACTTTGAGTATTACACTGGCACTGTGAGTATTTCAGCAGCACTGTGAGAATTACACTGGCACTGTGAGTATTACATTGACATTGTGTGTATTACACCGGCACTGTGAATAATACACAGCACTGTGAATATTACACTGACATTGTGAGAATTGTCCTGATACTGTCTGCATTACACTGACACTGTGAATATTATACTGTCAATGTGAGTATTATATTGACACTGTGAATAATACACATCACTGTGAGTATTACACTGACACTGAGTATTACACTGACACTGTGCGTATTACACTGACATTGTGATTAATACACTGACACTGTGATTATTATACTGACACTGTGAGTATTACACTGACACTTTGAGTATTATACTGCCACCATCTGTATTACATTGACACTGTGAGTATTACACTGACCATGTGAGTATTACACTGACACTGAGTGTTACACTGACACTGTGGGTATTATACTGACACTGTCTGTATTACACTGACACTGTGAGTATCATACTGACACTGTGAGTATTTTACTGACACTTTGAGTATTATACTGGCAACGTCTGTATTCCACTGACACTGTGAGTATTATACTGGCAATGTGTGTGTTACACTGACACTGTGAGCATTATACTGACAGTGTCTGTATTACACTGACACTGTGAGTATCATACTGACACTGTGATTATTTTACTGACACTATGAGTATTATACTGGCACCGTCTGTATAACACATATACTGTGGGTATTATACTGACACTGTGAGTATCATACTGACAGTGAGTATTGCACTGACATTGTGAGTATTACACTGACACTGTGAGTACTACACTAGCACTGCGTGTATTGCACTGACATTGTGATTAATACATTGACACTGTGAGTATTATATTTACACCATCAGTATTACACTGACACTGTGAAGATTACACTGACACTGAATAATGCACAGCATTTTGAGTATTACACTGGCACTGTGAGTATTACACTGGCACTGTGAGTATTACACTGGCACTGTGAATAATACACAGCACTGTGATATTCAACTGACATTGTGAGTATTGCACTGACACTGAGTATTATGATAACAATGGGCTGAGTATTACAGTTACATGGTGAGTATTATGCTGACACTGTGAGTAATACAGTGACACTGTGTGAGATACACTGACACTGGGAGTATTACATTGACACTGTGTGTATTACACTGGCACTGTGAATAATGCACAGCACTGTGAATATTAAACTGACCTTGTGATTATTGTACTGACACCGTCTGCATTACACTGACATTGTGAGTATTATACTGACATCATGAGTATTACACTGACATTGTGATTAATACACTGACACTGTGAGTATTATATTGACACCGTCTGTATTAGACTGACACTGTGAGTATTATACTCACATCGTGAGTATTACACTGACACTGTGAATATGACACTGACACCACAGTATTACACTGACACTGAATAATACACAGCATTGTGGGTATTACACTGGCACTGTGAGTATTACACTGGCACTGTGTGTATTACACTGGCACTGTCAATAATACACAGCACTGTGAGTATTAAACTGACATTGTGAGTATTACACTAACACTGAATATTATGATAACAATGGACTGAGTATTACAGTTACATGGTGAGTATTATGCTGACACTGTGAATATTACAGTGACACTGTGAGAATTACACTGGCACTATGAGTATTACACCGGCACTGTGCGTCTTACACCGGCACTGTGTGTATTACACCGGCACTGTGAATAATACACAGCACTGTGAGTATTACACTGACATTGTGAATATTGTACTGACACTGTCTGCATTACACTGACACTGAGCATTATAATGACACTGTGAGTATTACACTGACACTAAGTATATTACTGACATTATCAGTATAACACTGACACTGTGAATAATACACAGCACTGTGAATATTACACTGACACCGTGAGTATTGCACTGACACTGTGAGTATTACACTGATACTGTGAATGTTACACTGACACTGAGTGTTACACTGACACTGTGAGTATTATACTGACACTGTCTGTATTACACTGACACTGTGAGTATCATACTGACACTGAGTATTTTATTGACACTATGAGTATTATACTGGCACCGTCTGTATTACACTGACACTGTCGGCATTATACTGACAGGGTGAGTATTATATCGACACTGTGAGTATTGCACTGACATTATGCGTATTACACTGACACTGTGAGTACTACACTGACACTGAGTATTATTTTGACATTGTGCTTATTACACTGAAACTGTAAGTATTACACTAACACTGAGTATTAAACTGACACTGTGAGTATTACACTGACACCGTCAGCACTACACTGACACTGTGAATAATACACAGCATTGTGAGTATTACACTGACACTGTGAGTATTACACTGGCACTGTGTGTATCACACTAGCACTGTGTGTATTACACTAGCACTGTGAATAATACACAGCACCATGATTATTAAACTGACATTGTGAGTATTACACTGACACTGAATATTATGATAACAATGGACTGAGTATTACAGTTACATGGTGAGTATTATGCTGACTCTGTGAATATTACAGTGACACTGAGTGTTACGCTGGCACTGTGAGTATTTCAGTAGCACTGTGAGAATTACACTGGCACTGTGAGTATTACATTGACACTGTGTATTACACTGGCACTGTGAATAATACACAGCACTGTGAATATTACACTGACATTGTGAGAATTGTACTGATACTGTCTGCATTACACTGACACTGTGAATATTATACTGACACTGTGAGTATTACACTGGCACTGTGAGTATTACACTGGCACTGTGAGTGTTACACTGCCATTGTGATTAATACACTGACACTGTGAGTATTATACTGACACTGTGAGTATTACACTGGCACTGTGAGTATTACACTGGCACTGTGAGTGTTACACTGCCATTGTGATTAATACACTGACACTGTGAGTATTATACTGACACTGTGAGTATTACACTGGCACTGTGTGTATTACACTGGCACTGTCAATAATACACAGCACTGTGAGTATTAAACTGACATTGTGAATATTACACTGACACTGAGTATTATGATGACAATGGACTGAGTATTACAGTTACATGGTGAGTATTATGCTGACACTGTGAATATTACAGCGACACTGTGGGAGTTACGTTGGCACTGTGAGTATTTCGGCAGCACTGTGAGAATTACACTGGCACTGTGAGTATTACATTGACACTGTGTGTATTACACCAGCACTGTGAATAATACACAGCACTGTGAATATTACACTGACATTGTGAGAATTGTACTGATACTGTCTGCATTACACTGACACTGTGAATATTATAATGACACTGTGAGTATTTCGGCAGCACTGTGAGAATTACACTGGCACTGTGAGTATTACATTGACACTGTGTGTATTACACCAGCACTGTGAATAATACACAGCACTGTGAGTATTACACTGACACTGTGAGTATTACACTGACACTGTGAGTATTACGCTGGCACTGTGAGTATTACACTGGCACTGTGAGTGTTACACTGCCATTGTGATTAATACACTGACACTGTGAGTATTATACTCACACTGTGAGTATTACACTGAAACTGTGAGTATTACACTGGCACTGTGAGTGTTACACTGCCATTGTGATTAATACACTGACACTGAGTATTACACTGGCACTGTGAGTATTTCAGTAGCACTGTGAGAATTACACTGGCACTGTGAGTATTACATTGACACTGTGTATTACACTGGCACTGTGAATAATACACAGCACTGTGACTATTACACTGACATTGTGAATATTGCACTGACACTGAGTATTATGATGACAATGGGCTGAGTATTACAGTTGCATGGTGAGTTTTATGATGACACTTTGAGTATTACACTGGCACTGTGAGTATTTCAGTAGCACTGTGAGAATTACACTGGCACTGTGAGTATTACATTGACACTGTGTATTACACAGGCACTGTGAATAATACACAGCACTGTGAGTATTACACTGACATTGTGAATTTTGTACTGACACTGTCTGCATTACACTGACACTGAGCAGTATAATGAAACTGTGAGTATTACACTGACACTAAGTATATTACTGATATTATCAGTATTACACTGACACTGAATAATACACATCACTGTGAATATTACACTGACACTGTGAGTATTACAATGACACTGTGAGTATTACACTGACACTGTGAGTGTTACACCGACACTGTGAGTATTATACTGACACTGTATTACACTGACACTGTGAGTATCATACTGACACTGAGTATTTTACTGACATTGTGACTAATACACTGACACTGTGAGTATTATACTGGCAATGTGAGTGTTACACTGACACTGTGAGCATTATACTGACAGTGTCTGTATTACACTGACACTGTGAGTATTACACTGGCACTGTGAGTGTTACACTGCCATTGTGATTGATACACTGACACTGTGAGTATTACACGGGCACTGTGAGTTTTACACTGGCACTGTGTGTATTACACTGGCACTGTCAATAATACACAGCACTGTGAGTATTAAACTGACATTGTGAATATTGCACTGACACTGAGTATTATGATGACAATGGGCTGAGTATTACAGTTATATGGTGAGTTTTATGATGGCACTTTGAGTGTTACAGTGGCACTGTGAGAATTACACTGGCAACATGAGTATTACACTGGCACTGTGTGTATTACACTGGCAAGGTGTGTATTACACCGGCACTGTGAATAATACACAGCACTGTGAGTATTACACTGACATTGTGAATATTGTACTGATACCATCTGCATTACACTGACATTGAGCATTATAATGACACTGTGAGTATTACACTGACACTAAGTACATTACTGACATTATCAGTATTACACTGACACTGTGAATAATACTCAGCACTGTGAATATTACACTGACACTGTGAGTATTACACTGACACTGTGAGTATTACACGGACACAGTGAGTATCATACTGACACTGAGTATTTCACTGACATTGTGATTAATACACTGACACTGTGATTATTTTACTGACACTGTGAGTATTTTACTGACACTTTGAGTATTACACTGGCACCGTCAGTATTACACTGACACTGTGAGTATTATACTGGCAATGTGAGTGTTACACTGACACTGTGGGCATTATACTGACAGTGTTTGTATTACACTGACACTGTGAGTATCATACTGATACTGTGATTATTTTACTGACACTATGAGTATTATACTGGCATCGTCTGTATAACACATATACTGTGGGTATTATAATGACACTGTAAGTATCATACTGACACTGTGAGTATTGCACTGACATTGTGAGTATTACACTGACACTGTGAGTACTACACTAGCACTGTGTGTATTGCACTGACATTGTGATTTATACATTGACACTGTGAGTATTATATTTACACCATCAGTATTACACTGACACTGTGAATATTACACCGACACTGAATAATGCACACCATTGTGAGTATTACACTGGCACTGTGAGTATCACACTGGTACTGCGTGTATTGCACTGACACTGTGAATAATACACAGCACTGTGATATTCAACTGACATTGTCAGTATTGCACTGACACTAAGTATTATGATAACAATGGGCTGAGTATTACAGTTACATGGTGAGTATTATGCTGACACTGTGAGTATTACAGTGACACTGTGAGAGTTACACTGACATTGTGAGTATTACATTGACACTGTGTATTACACAGGCACTGTGAATAATACACAGCACTGTGAATATTACACTGACATTGTGAGTATTGTACTGACACCGTCTGCATTACACTGACACTGTGAGTATTATATTGACATCATGAGTATTACACTGACATTGTGATTAACACACTGACAGTGTGAGTATTATATTGACACCGTCTTTATTAGACTGACACTGAGTATTATACTGACACCGTGAGTATTACACTGACACTGAGTATTACACTGGCACTGTGAGTATTTCAGTAGCACTGTGAGAATTACACTGGCACTGTGAGTATTACATTGACACTGTGTGTATTACACCGGCACTGTGAATAATACACAGCACTGTGAATATTACACTGACATTGTGAGAATTGTCCTGATACTGTCTGCATTACACTGACACTGTGAATATTATACTGACACTGTGAGTATTACATTGACACTGTGAATAATACACATCACTGTGAGTTTTACACTGACACTGTGAGTATTACACTGGCACTGTGAGTGTTACACTGCCATTGTGATTAATACACTGACACTGTGAGTATTATACTGACACTGTGAGTATTACACTGACACTGAGGATTACGCTGACACTGTGCGTATTACACTGACATTGTGATTAATACACTGACACTGTGATTATTATACTGACACTATGAGCATTACACTGATACTGTGAGTATTATACTGAGATCATGAGTATTACACTGACATTGTGATTAACACACTGACAGTGTGAGTATTATATTGACACCGTCTTTATTAGACTGACACTATGAGTATTACACTGACACAGTGAGTATTACACTGACACTGAGTATTACACTGGCACTGTGAATATTACACTGACACCACAGTATTACACTGTCACTGAATAATACACAGCATTGTGATTATTACACTGGCACTGTGAGTATTACACTGGCACTGTGTGTATTACACTGGCACTGTCAATAATACACAGCACTGTGAGTATTAAACTGACATTGTGAATATTGCACTGACACTGAGTATTATGATACCAATGGGCTGAGTATTACAGTAGCATGGTGAGATTTATGATGACACTTTGAGTATTACAGTGACACTGTGAGAATTACACTGGCACTATGAGTATTACACCGGCACCGTGTGTATTACACCGGCACTGTGTGTATTACACCGGCACTGTGTGTATTACACCAGCACTGTGAATAATACACAGCACTGTGAGTATTACACTGACATTGTGAATATTGTACTGACACTGTCTACATTACACTGAGACTGAGCATTATAATGACACTGTGAGTATTACACTAACACTAAGTATATTACTGACATTATCAGTATTACACTGACACTGTGAATAATACACAGCACTGTGAATATTACACTGAAACTGTGAGTATTACAATGACACTGTGAGTATTACACTGACACTGTGAGTGTTACACTGACACTGTGAGTATTATACTGACACTGTCTGTATTACACTGACACTGTGAGTATCATACTGACACTGAGTATTTTACTGACATTGTGATTAATACACTGACACTGATTATTATACTCACACTGTGAGTATTTTACTGACACTGTGAGTATTATACTGGCACCGTCTGTATTACACTGACACTGTGAGTATTATACTGGCAATGTGTGTGTTACACTGACACTGTGAACATTATACTGACAGTGTCTTTATTACACTGACACTGTGAGTATCATACTGATACGGTGATTATTTTACTGACACTATGAGTATTATACTGGCACCATCTGTATAACACATATACTGTGGGTATTATACTGACACTGTGAGTATCATACTGACACTGTGAGTATTGCACTGACATTGTGAGTATTACACTGACACTGTGAGTACTACACTAGCACTGTGTGTATTGCACTGACTTTGTGATTAATACATTGACACTGTGAGTATTATATTTACACCATCAGTATTACACTGACACTGAATATTACACTGACACTGAATAATGCACACCATTGTGAGTATTACACTGGCGCTGAGTATCACACTGGCACTGCGTGTATTGCACTGGCACTGTGAATAATACACAGCACTGTGATATTCAACTGACATTGTGAGTATTGCACTGACACTAAGTATTATGATAACAATGGGCTGGGTATTACAGTTACATGGTGAGTATTATGCTGACACTGTGAGTATTACAGTGACACTGTGAGAGGTACACTGACATTGTGAGTATTACATTGACACTGTGTATTACACTGGCACTGTGAATAATACACAGCACTGTGAGTATTACACTGACATTGAGAATATTGTACTGACACTGTCTGCATTACACTGACACTGAGCATTATAATGAAACTGTGAGTATTACACTGACACTAAGTATATTACTGACATTATCAGTATTACACTGACACTGTGAATAATACACAGCACTGTGAATATTACACTGACACTGTGAGTATTACAATGACACTGTGAGTATTACACTGACACTGTGAGTGTTACACTGACACTGTGAGTGTTACACTGACACTGTGAGTGTTACACTGACACTGTGAGTATTATACTGACACTGTGAGTATTATACTGACACTGTCTGTATTACACTGACACTGTGAGTATCATACTGACACTGAGTATTTTACTGACATCGTGATTAATACACTGACACTGTGATTATTATACTGACACTGTGAGTATTTTACTGACACTTTGAGTATTATACTGGCACCGTCTGTATTACACTGACACTGTGAGTATTATACTGGCAATGTGAATGTTACACTGACACTGTGAGCATTATACTGACAGTGTCTGTATTACACTGACACTGTGAGTATTACACTGGCACTGTGAGTGTTACACTGCCATTGTGATTAATACACTGACACTATGACTATTACACGGGCACTGTGAATTTTACACTGGCACTGTGTGTATTACACTGGCACTGTCAATAATACACAGCACTGTGAGTATTAAACTGACATTGTGAATATTGCACTGACACTGAGTATTATGATGACAATGGGCTAAGTATTACAGTTATATGGTGAGTTTTATGATGTTACATGTTTTTTGAGTGTTACAGTGGCACTGTGAGAATTACACTGGCACTATGAGTATTACACCGGCACTGTGTGTATTACACTGGCACGGTGTGTATTACACCGGCACTGTGAATAATACACAGCACTGTGAGTATTACACTGACATTGTGAATATTGTACTGATACCATCTGCATTACACTGACATTGAGCATTATAATGACACTGTGAGTATTACACTGACACTAAGTATATTACTGACATTATCAGTATTACACTGACAATGTGAATAATACTCAGCACTGTGAATATTACACTGACACTGTGAGTATTACACTGACACTGTGAGAATTACACGGACACTGTGAGTATCATACTGACACTGAGTATTTCACTGACATTGTGATTAATACACTGACACTGTGATTATTTTACTGACACTGTGAGTATTTTACTAACACTGTGAGCATTACACTGGCACCGTCTGTATTACACTGACACTGTGAGTATTATACTGGCAATGTGAGTGTTACACTGACACTGTGAGCATTATACTGATAGTGTCTGTATTACACTGACACTGTGAGTATCATACTGATACTGTGATTATTTTACTGACACTATGAGTATTATACTGGCACCGTCTGTATAACACATATACTGTGGCTATTATACTGACACTGTGAGTATCATACTGACACTGTGAGTATTGCACTGACATTGTGAGTATTACACTGACACTGTGAGTACTACACTAGCACTGTGTGTATTGCACTGACATTGTGATTAATACATTGACACTGTGAGTATTATATTTAAACCATCAGTATTACACTGACACTGTGAATATTACACTGACACTGAATAATGCACACCATTGTGAGTATTACACTGGCACAGTGAGTATCACACTGGCACTGTGTGTATTACACTGGCACTGTGAATAATACACAGCACTGTGATATTCAACTGAAATTGTGAGTATTGCACTGACACTGAGTATTATGATAACAATGGGCTGAGTATTACAGTTACATGGTGAGTATTATGCTGACACTGTGAGTATTACAGTGACACTGTGAGAGTTACACTGACATTGTGAGTATTACATTGACACTGTGTGTATTACACTGGCACTGTGAATAATACACAGCACTGTGAATATTACACTGACATTGTGAGTATTATACTGACATCATGAGTATTACACTGACATTGTGATTAACACACTGACAGTGTGAGTACTACATTGACACCGTCTGTATTAGACTGACACAATGAGTATTATACTGACACCGTGAGTATTACACTGACACTGAGTATTACACTGGCACTGTGAGTATTACACTGGCACTGTGTGTATTACACTGGCACTGTCAATAATACATAGCACTGTGAGTATTAAACTGACATTGTGAAAATTGCACTGACACTGAGTATTATGATGAAAATGGTCTGAGTATTACAGTTGCATGGTGAGTTTTATGATGACACTTTGAGTATTACAGTGACACTGTGAGAATTACACTGGCACTATGAGTATTACACTGGCACTGCGTGTATTACACTGGCACTGTGTGTATTACACCGGCACTGTGTGTATTACACCGGCACTGTGAATAATGCACAGCACTGTGAGTATTACACTGACATTGTGATTATTGTACTGACACTGTCTGCATTACACTGATACTGAGCACTATAATGACACTGTGAGTATTACACTGACACTAGGTATATTACTGACATTATCAGTATTACACTGACACTGTGAATAATACACAGCACTGTGAATATTACACTGACACTGTGAGTATTACAATGACACTGTGAGTGTTACACTGATACTGTGAGTGTTACACTGACACTGTGAGTATTATACTGGCACCGTCTGTATTACACTGACACTGTGGGTATTATACTGACAGGGTGAGTATTATATCGACACTGTGAGTATTGCACTGACATTATGAGTATTGCACTGACACTGTGAGTACTACACTGACACTGAGTCTTATTTTGACATTGTGCTTATTACACTGACACTGTAAATATTACACTGACACTGAATATTAAACTGACACTGTGAGTATTACACTGACACCGTCAGCACTACACTGAGACTGTGAATAATACACAGCACTGTGAGTATTACACTGACACTGTGAGTATTACAGTGGCACTGTGAATAATACACAGCACTGTGAGTATTACACTGACACTGTGAGTATTACAGTGGCACTGTGAATAATACACAGCACTGTGAGTATTACACTGACACTGTGAGTATTACACTAACACTGTGAATAATACACAGCACTGTGAATATTACACTGACACTGTGAGCATTACACTAGCACTGTGAATAATACACAGCACCGTGATTATTAAACTGACATTGTGAGTATTACACTGACACTGAATATTATGATAACAATGGACTGAGTATTACAATTACATGGTGAGTATTATGCCGACACTGTGAATATTACAGTGACACTGTGAGAGTTACACTGGCACTATGAGTATTACACCGGCACTGTGTGTATTACACTGGCACTGTGTGTATTACACCGGCACTGTGAATAATACACAGCACTGTGAGTATTACACTGACATTGTGAATATTGTACTGATACCATCTGCATTACACTGACACTGAGAATTATAATGACACTGCGAGTATTACACTGATACTAAGTATATTACTGACATTATCAGTATTACACTGACACGGTGAATAATACTCAGCACTGTGAATATTACACTGACACTGTGAGTATTACACTGACACTGTGAGTATTACACAGACACTGTGAGTATTACACTGACACTGTGAGTGTGACATTGACACTGTGAGTGTTACACTAACACTGTGAGTATTATACTGACACTGTCTGTATTACACTGACACTGTGAGTATCATACTGACACTGAGCATTTTACTGACATTGTGATTAATGCACTGACACTGTGAGTATTATATTGACACCGTCTGTATTACACTGACACTGTGAGTATTATACTGGCAATGTGAGTGTTACACTGACACTGTGAGCATTATACTGACAGTGTCTGTATTACACTGACACTGTGAGTATTACACTGGCACTGTGAGTGTTACACTGATACTGTGAGTGTTACACTGATACTGTGAGTGTTACACTGACACTGTGAGTATTATACTGGCACCGTCTGTATTACACTGACACTGTGGGTATTATACTGACAGGGTGAGTATTATATCGACACTGTGAGTATTGCACTGACATTATGAGTATTGCACTGACACTGTGAGTACTACACTGACACTGCGTCTTATTTTGACATTGTGCTTATTACACTGACACTGTAAATATTACACTGACACTGAGTATTAAACTGACACTGTGAGTATTACACTGACACCGTCAGCACTACACTGAGACTGTGAATAATACACAGCACTGTGAGTATTACACTGACACTGTGAGTATTACACTAACACTGTGAATAATACACAGCACTGTGAATATTACACTGACACTGTGAGTATTACACTAGCACTGTGAATAATACACAGCACCGTGATTATTAAACTGACATTGTGAGTATTACACTGACACTGAATATTATGATAACAATGGA
The DNA here is from genome assembly GCF_017639515.1 of Carcharodon carcharias. Lineage (NCBI taxonomy): Eukaryota > Metazoa > Chordata > Chondrichthyes > Lamniformes > Lamnidae > Carcharodon > Carcharodon carcharias. Next base: position 118,156,700 of record NC_054474.1, read on the forward strand.
CTGAGTATTACAGTTACATGGTGAGTATTATGCCGACACTCTGAATATTACAGTGACACTGTGAGAGTTACACTGGCACTGTGAGTATTTCAGTAGCACTGTGAGAATTACACTGGCACTGTGAGTATTACATTGACACTGTGTTTATTACACTGGCACTGTGAATAATACACAGCACTGTGAATATTACACTGACATTGCGAGAATTGTACTGATACTGTCTGCATTACACTGACACTGTGAGTATTACACTGGCACTGTGAGTATTACACTGGCACTGTGAGTGTTACACTGCCATTGTGATTAATACACTGACACTGTGAGTATTATACTGACACTGTGAGTATTATACTGACACTGTGAGTATTACACTGGCACTGTGAGTATTACACTGGCACTGTGAGTATTACACTGGCACTGTGAGTGTTACACTGCCATTGTGATTAATACACTGACACTGTGAGTATTACACGGGCACTGTGAGTATTACACTGGCACTGTGTGTATTACACTGGCACTGTCAATAATACACAGCACTGTGAGTATTAAACTGACATTGTGAATATTGCACTGACACTGAGTATTATGATGACAATGGGCTGAGTATTACAGTTGCATGGTGAGTTTTATGATCACACTTTGAGTATTACAGTGACACTGTGAGAATTACACTGGCACTATGAGTATTACACCGGCACTGTGTGTATTGCACCGGCACTGTGTGTATTGCACCGGCACTGTGTGTATTACACCGGCACTGTGAATAATACACAGCACTGTGAGTATTACGCTGACATTGTGAATATTTTACTGACACTGTCTGCATTACACTGACACTGAGCATTATAATGACACTGTGAGTATTACACTGACACTAAGTATATTACTGACATTATCAGTATTACACTGACACTGTGAATAATACACAGCACTGTGAATATTACACTGACACTGTGAGTATTACACTGGCTCGGTGAGTATTACACTGGCACTGTGAGTGTTACACTGCCATTGTGATTAATACACTGACACTGTGAGTATTACACTGACACTGTGAGTATTACACTGACACTGTGAGTATTACACTGACACTGTGAGTGTTACACTGCCATTGTGATTAATACACTGACACTGTGAATATTACACGGGCACTGTGAGTATTACACTGGCACTGTGTGTATTACACTGGCACTGTCAATAATACACAGCACTGTGAGTATTAAACTGACATTGTGAATATTGCACTGACACTGAGCATTATGATGACAATGGGCTGAGTATTACAGTTGCATGGTGAGTTTTATGATGACACTTTGAGTATTACAGTGACACTGTGAGAATTACACTGGCACTGTGTGTATTACACGGGCACTGTGTGTATTATACCGGCACTGTGTGTATTACACCGGCACTGGGAATAATACACAGCACTGTGAGTATTACAATGACATTGTGAATATTTTACTGACACTGTCTGCATTACACTGACACTGAGCATTATAATGACACTGTGAGTATTACACTGACACTAAGTATATTACTGACATTATCAGTATTACAATGACACTGTGAATAACACACAACACTGTGAATATTACACTGACACTGTGAGTATTACACTGACACTGTGAGTATTACACTGACACTGTGAGTATCATACTGACACTGAGTATTTTACTGACACTATGAGTATTATACTGGCACCGTCTGTATTACACTGACACTGTGGGTTTTATACTGACAGGGTGAGTATTATATCGACACTGTGAGTATTGCACTGACATTATGAGTATTACACTGACACTGTGAGTACTACACTGACACTGAGTATTATTTTGACATTGTGCTTATTACACTGACACTGTAAGTATTACACTGACACTGAGTATTAAACTGACACTGTCAGTATTACACTGACACCGTCAGCACTACACTGACACTGTGAATAATACACAGCACTGTGAGTATTACACTGACACTGTGAATAATACACTGGCCACTGTGTGTATTACACTAGCACTGTGAATAATACACAGCACCGTGATTATTAAACTGACATTGTGAGTATTACACTGACACTGAATATTATGATAACAATGACTGAGTATTACAGTTATGTTGTGAGTATTATGCTGACACTGTGAATATTACAGTGACACTGTGAGAATTACACTGGCACTATGAGTATTACACCAGCACTGTGTGTATTACACTGGCACTGTGTGTATTACACCGGCACTGTGAATAATACACAGCACTGTGAGTATTACACTGACATTGTGAATATTTTACTGACACTGTCTGCATTACACTGACACTGAGCATTATAATGACACTGTGAGTATTACACTGACACTAAGTATATTACTGACATTACCAGTATTACACTGACACTGTGAATAATACACAGCACTGTGAATATTACACTGACAATGTGAGTATTACACTGACACTGTGAGTATTACACTGACACTGAGTGTTACACTGACACTGTGAGTATTATACTGACACTGTGAGTATTATACTGACACTGTCTGTATTACACTGACACTGTGAGTATCATACTGACACTGAGTATTTTACTGACACTATGAGTATTATACTGGCACCGTCTGTATTACACTGACACTGTGGGTATTATACTGACAGGGTGAGTATTATATCGACACTGTGAGTATTGCACTGACATTATGAGTATTACACTGACACTGTGAGTACTACACTGACACTGAGTATTATTTTGACATTGTGCTTATTACACTGACACTGTAAGTATTACACTGACACTGAGTATTAAACTGACACTGTGAGTATTACACTGACACCGTCAGCACTACACTGACACTGAATAATACACAGCACTGTGAGTATTACACTGACACTCTGAGTATTACACTGGCACTGTGTGTATTACACTTGCTCTTTGAATAATACACAGCACCGTGATTATTAAACTGACATTGTGAGTATTACACTGACACTGAATATTATGATAACAATGGACTGAGTATTACAGTTACATGGTGAGTATTATGCTGACTCTGTGAATATTACAGTGACACTGTGAGAGTTACGCTGGCACTGTGAGTATTTCAGTAGCACTGTGAGAATTACACTGGCTCTGTGAGTATTACACTGACACTGTGCATTACACCGGCACTGTGAATAATACACAGCACTGTGAATATTACACTGACATTGTGAGAATTGTACTGATACTGTCTGCATTACACTGACACTGTGAATATTATACTGACACTGTGAGTATTACATTGACACTGTGAATAATACACATCTCTGTGAGTATTACACTGACACTGTGAGTATTACACTGGCACTGTGAGTATTACACTGGCACTGTGAGTATTACACTGGCACTGTGAGTATTACACTGCCATTGTGATTAATACACTGACACTGTGAGTATTACACTGACACTGTGCGTATTACACTGACATTGTGAGTATTACACTGGCACTGTGAGTGTTACACTGCCATTGTGATTAATACACTGACACTGTGAATATTACACGCGCACTGTGAGTTTTACACTGGCACTGTGTGTATTACACTGGCACTGTCAATAATACACAGCACTGTGAGTATTAAACTGACATTGTGAATATTGCACTGACACTGAGTATTATGATGACAATGGGCTGAGTATTACAGTTGCATGGTGAGTTTTATGATGACACTTTGAGTATTACAGTGACACTGTGAGAATTACACTGGCACTATGAGTTTTACACCGGCACTGTGTGTATTACACCGGCACTGTGTGTATTACACCGGCACTGTGAATAATACACAGCACTGTGAGTATTACACTGGCACTGTGTGTATTACACTGGCACTGTCAATAATGCACAGCACTGTGAGTATTAAACTGACATTGTGAATATTGCACTGACACTGAGTATGATGATGACAATGGGCTGAGTATTACAGTTGCATGGTGAGTTATATGATGACACTTTGAGTATTACAGTGACACTGTGAGAATTACACTGGCACTATGAGTATTACACCGGCACTGTGTGTATTACACTGGCACTGTGTGTATTACACCGGCACTGTGTGTATTACACCGGCACTGTGAATAATACACAGCACTGTGAGTATTACACTGACATTGTGAATATTGTACTGACACTGTCTGCATTACACTGACACTGAGCATTATAATGACACTGTGAGTATTACACTGACACTAAGTATATTACTGACATTATCAGTATTACACTGACACGGTGAATAATACACAGCACTGTGAATATTACACTGACACTGTGAGTATTATACTGACACTGTCTGTATTACACTGACACTGTGAGTATCATACTGACACTGAGTATTTTACTGACACTATGAGTATTATACTGGCACCGTCTGTATTACACTGACACTGTGGGTATTATACTGACAGGGTGAGTATTATATCGACACTGTGAGTATTGCACTGACATTATGAGTATTACACTGACACTGTGAGTACTACACTGACACTGAGTATTATTTTGACATTGTGCTTATTACACTGACACTGTAAGTATTACACTGACACTGAGTATTAAACTGACACGGTCAGCACTACACTGACACTGTGAATAATACACAGCACTGTGAGTATTACACTGACATTGTGAATATTGTACTGACACTGTCTGCATTACACTGACACTGAGCATTATAATGACACTGTGAGTATTACACTGACACTGTGAATAATACACAGCACTGTGAATATTACACTGACACTGTGAGTATTATACTGACACTGTGAGTATTATACTGACACTGTCTGTATTACACTGACACTATGAGTATCATACTGACACTGAGTATTTTACTGACACTGTGAGTATTATACTGGCACCGTCTGTATTACACTGACACTGTGGGTATTATACTGACAGGGTGAGTATTATATCGACACTGTGAGTATTGCACTGACATTATGAGTATTACACTGACACTGTGAGTACTACACTGACACTGAGTATTATTTTGACATTGTGCTTATTACACTGACATTGTAAGTATTACACTGACACTGAGTATTAAACTGACACCGTCAGCACTACACTGACACTGAATAATACACAGCACTGTGACTATTACACTGACACTGTGAGTATTACACTGGCACTGTGAGTGTTACACTGCCATTCTGATTAATACACTGACACTGTGAGTATTATACTGACACTGTGAGTATTACATTGACACTGTGACTATTACACTGGCACTATGAGTATTACACTGCCATTGTGATTAATACACCGACACGGTGAGTATTATACTGACACTGTGAGTATTACACTGGCACTGTGAGTATTACACTGACATTGTGATTAATACACTGAGATTGTGATTATTATACTGACACTGCGAGTGTTACACTGACATTGTGAGTATTATACTGACAGAGTCTGTATTACACTGGCACTGTGAGTATCATACTGACACTGTGATTATTTTACTGACACTATGAGTATTATACTGGCACCGTCTGTATTACACTGATATTTTGGGTATTATACTGACACTGTGAGTATCATACTGACACTGTGAGTATTGCACTGACATTGTGAGTATTACACAGTCACTGTGAGTACTACACTAGCACTGTGTGTATTGCACTGACTTTGTGATTAATACACTGACACTGTGAGTATTTTATTTACACCGTCAGTATTACACTGACACTGAATAATATACTGACACTGTGAGTATTACATTGACACTGTGAATAATACACATCACTGTGAGTATTACACTGACACTGTGAGTATTACACTGGCACTGAGTATTACACTGACATTGTGATTAATACACTGACACTGTGATTATTATACTGACACTGTGAGTATTTTACTGACACTGTGAGTATTATAGTGGCACCATCTGTATTACATTGACACTGTGACTATTACACTGACCATATGAGTATTACACTGACACTGTGAGTGTTACACTGACATTATGAGTATTATACTGGCACCGTCCGTATTACACTGATACTGTGGGTATTATACTGACACTATGAGTATCATACTGACGCTGTGAGTATTGCACTGATATTGTGAGTATGACACAGTGAGCACTACACTAGCACTGTGTGTATTGCACTGACTTTGTGATTAATACACTGACACTGTGAGTATTACATTTACACCGTCAGTATTACACTGACACTTTGAATATTACACTGACACTGAATAATGCACAGCATTGTGAGTATTACACTGGCACTTTGAGTATTACACTGGCACAGTGTGTATTACACTGGCACTGTGAATAATACACAGCACTGTGATATTCAACTGACATTGTGAGTATTGCACTGACACTGAGTATTATGATAACAATGGGCTGAGTATTACAGTTACATGGTGAGTATTATGCTGACACTGTGAGTATTACAGTGACACTTTGAAAGTTACACTGACACTGTGAGTATTACATTGACACTGTGTGTATTGCACTGGCACTGTGAATAATACACAGCACTGTGAATATTACACTGACATTGTGAGTATTGTACTGACACCGTCTTCATTACACTGACACTGTGAGTATTATACTTACATTGTGAGTATTACACTGACATTGTGATTAATACACTGACACTGAGTATTATATTGACACCGTCTGTATTACACTGACACTGTGAGTATTATACTGACACCGTGAGTATTACACTGACACTGAGTATTACACTGACACTGAGTATTACACTGACACTGAGTATTACACTGACACTGTGAATATTACACTGACACTGTGAATATTACACTGACATCACATTATTACACTGACACTGAATAATACACAGCTTTGTGTGTATTACACTGGCACTATGAGTATTACACTGGCACTGTGTGTATTACGCTGACACTGTCAATAACACACAGCACTGTGAATATTAAACTGACATTGTGAATATTGCACTGGCACTGAGTATTATGATGACAATGGGCTGAGTATTACAGTTACATGGTGAGCATTATGATGACACTTTGAGTATTACAGTGGCACTGTGAGAATTACACTGGCAATATGAGTATTACACCGGCACTGTGTGTATTACACCGGCACTGTGTGTATTACACCGGCACTGTGTGTATTACACCGGCACTGTGAATAATACACAGCACTGTGAGTATTACACTGACATTGTGAATATTGTACTGACACTGTCTGCATTACACTGACACTGAGTATTATACTGACACTGTGAGTATTACACTGACACTAAATATATTACTGATATTATCAGTATTAAACTGACACTGTGAATAATACACAGCACCGTGAGTATTACACTGACACTGTGAGTGTTACACTGACACTGTGAGTATCATACTGACACTGTGAGTATTTTACTGACACTATGAGAATTATACTGGCACCATCTGTATTACACTGACACTGTGGGTATTATACTGACACTGTGAGTATCATATTGACACTGTGAGCATTGCACTGACATTGTGAGTATTACACTGACACTGTGAGTACTACACTGACACTGTGAGTACTACACTGACACTGAGTATTACACTGACATTGTGCTTATTACACTGACACTGTAAGCATTACACTGACACTGAGTATTAAACTGATACTGTGAGTATTACACTGACACCGTCAGTACTACACTGACACTGTGAATAATACACAGCACTGTGAGTATTGCACTGACACTGTGAGTATTACACTGGCACTGTGTGTATTACACTAGCACTGTGAATAATACACAGCACTGTGATTATTAAACTGACATTGTGAGTATTACACTGACACTGAGTATTATGTTAACAATGGGCTGAGTATTACAGTTACATGGTGAGTATTATGCTGACACTGTGAGTATTACAGTGACACTGTGAGAGGTCCACTGGCACTGTGAGTATTTCAGTAGCACTGTGAGAATTACACTGGCACTGTGAGTATTACATTGACACTGTGTGTATTACACCGGCACTGTGAATAATACACAGCACTGTGAATATTACACTGAGATTGTGAGAATTGTACTGATACCGTCTGCATTACACTGACACGTGAATATTATACTGACACTGTTAGTATTACATTGACACTGAATAATACACAGCACTGTGAGTATTACACTGCCGCTGTGAGTATTACTCTGGCACTGTGAGTATTACACTAACATTGTGATCAATACACTGACACTATGAGTATTATACTGACACTGTGAGTATTTTACTGACACTTTGAGTATTGTACTGGCACCGTCTGTATTACACTGACACTGTGAGTATTACACTGGCACTGTGAGTATTACACTGACATTGTGATTAATACACTGACATTGTGATTAATACACTGACACTGATTATTGTACTGACACTGTGAGTATTTTACTGACACTTTGTGTATTATACTGGCACCGTCTGTATTACACTGACACTGTGAGTATTACACTGACACTATGAGTATTACACCGGCACTGTGTATTACACTGGCACTGTGTGTATTACACCGGCACTGTGAATAATACACAGCACTGTGAGTATTACACTGACATTGTGAATATTGTACTGACACCGTCTGCATTACACTGACACTGAGTATTATACTGACACTGTGAGTATTACACTGACACTAAATATATTACTGATATTATCAGTATTACACTGACACTGTGAGTATTACACTGACACTGTGAGTGTTACGCTGACACTGTGAATGTTACACTGACACTGTGAATATCATACTGACACTGTGAGTATTTTACTGACACTATGAGTATTATACTGGCACCGTCTGTATTACACTGACACTGTGGGTATTATACTGACACTGTGAGTATCATATTGACACTGTGAGTATTGCACTGACATTGTGAGTATTACACTGACACTGTGAGTACTACACTGACACTGTGAGTACTACACTGACACTGAGTATTACACTGACATTGTGCTTATTACACTGACACTGTGAGCATTACACTGACACTGAGTATTAAACTGACACTGTGAGTATTACACTGACACCGTCAGTACTACACTGACACTGTGAATATTACACAGCACTGTGAGTATTACACTGACACTGTATTACAGGCACTGTGTGTATTACACTAGCACTGTGAATAATACACAGCACTGTGATTATTAAACTGACATTGTGAGTATTACACTGATACTGAGTATTATGATAACAATGGGCTGAGTATTACAGTTACATGGTGAGTATTATGCTGACACTGTGAGTATTACAGTGACGCTGTGAGAGGTCCACTGGCACTGTGAGTATTTCAGTAGCACTGTGAGAATTACACTGGCACTGTGAGTATTAAATTGACACTGTGTGTATTACACCGGCACTGTGAATAATACACAGCACTGTGAATATTACACTGACATTGTGAGAATTGTACTGATACCGTCTGCATTACACTGACACGTGAATATTATACTGACACTGTGAGTATTACATTGACACTGAATAATACACAGCACTGTGAGTATTACACTGACACTGTGAGTATTACACTGGCACTGTGAGTACTACACTGACATTGTGATTAATACACTGACACTGTGAGTATTAAACTGACATTGTGATTAATACACTGACACTGTGAGTATTATACTGACACTGTGAGTATTTTGCTGACACTTTGAGTATTATACTGGCACCGTCTGTATTACACTGACACTGTGAGTATTACACTGACACTGTGAGTATTACACTGACATTTGATTAATACACTGACACTGATTATTATACTGTCTCTGTGAGTATTATACTGACACTGTCTGTATTACACTGACACTGTGAGTATCATACTGACACTGTGAGTATCATACTGACTCTGTGATTATTTTACTGACACTTTGAGTATTATACTGGCACCATCTGTATTACACTGACACTGTGGGTATTATACTGACACTGTGAGTATCATACTGACACTGTGAGTATTGCACTGACACTGTGAGTATTACACTGGCACTGTGTGTATTACACTGGCACTGTGAATAATACACAGCACTGTGAGTATTCAACTGACATTGTGAGCATTGCACTGACACTGAGTATTATGATAACAATGTGCTGAGTATTACAGTTACATGGTGAGTATTATGCTGACACTGTGAGTATTATAGTGGCACTGTGAGAATTACGCTGGCACTGGGAGTATTATACTGACACTGTGTGTATTACACCGGCACTGTGAATAATACACAGCACTGTGATTATTCAACTGACATTGTGAGTATTGCACTGACACTGTGTATTATGATAACAATGTGCTGAGTATTACAGTTACATGGTGAGTATTATGCTGACACTGTGAGTATTATAGTGGCACTGTGAGAATTACACTGGCGCTGTGAGTATTATACTGAAACTGTGAGTATTACACTGACACTAAGTTTATCACTGACACCGTCAGTATTACACTGACACTGAATAATACACAATACTGTGAGTATTCCAGTGACACTGTGAGTATTACAATGTCACTGTGATATTACACTGGCACTGTGGTTGGACAGGCAGTGAAAAATAGGTTTAAATTAATTGATTAAGGGTTTTATTAGGCTGCATAACTGTCAGTGGGCGCGCTGCTGACTCTTGTGCATGCCCACTCACTGAAATAACGCACAAGTGTGCAATGGCATTGGGATGCTCGCCCAACATCATCATGCATTATTTTATACCTTATTGGGTCTGGCGCACGCCCACCCGCGGGGCGTAAAACCCTGCCGGAGAAGTATTATACTGACACTGTGAGTATTACACTGGCTTGGCGAGTATTAGACTGTGAGCATTACACTGGCACCGTGAATCTTACACTGACACTGAGTATTAGACTAATACTTTGAATATTATACTGACGCTGTGAGTATTAAACTAACACTGTGAGTATTACACTGAAGTTATGCGTATTACACTGAGTATTATGGTGACACTGTCCGTAGTACACTGATCATGTGAGTATTACACTGACACAGTGAGTATTATACTGACAGTGGGAGTATTATGCTGAGCCTGTGAGTATTATACTGACACATGCAAACAATAGAATATACAAAGAAGGAATGGGATTAGGCCATTCAGGTCCTTGAAACTGTTCCCCCCCGCCATTTAATAAAAACATGGCTGATCTGACAGTAACTTGAAACCAGCATCGCACCTCCGCCAATAACATATCACTTTGCTTACCAAGAATCTATCTACCTCTGCCGTAAAAATTTTCAAAGACTCTGCTCCCACCATGTTTTCAGGAAGAGAGTTCCAAACACTCATGACCCACTGAGTGAAAAATATTCGCCTCATCTCTGTTTTAAATGAGCGACCCCTTATTTCTACACAGTGACCCCTAGTTGTAGATTCTCCCACAAGAGGAAACATCCACCCTTTCAAGGTACTGACACTGTGAATGTTACATTGACATTGTGGGTGCTACACTGGCACTGTGAGTATTACAATGGCACTGTGAGTATTACACTGACACTGTTAGTGTTACGCTGACGCTGTGAGTATTACACTGATGCTGTGGGTATTATACTGACACTGCTAGTATTACACTGACATTGTGAGTATTACACTGACATTGTTAGTGTTACACTGACACTATGAGTATTACACTGACACTGTGAGTATTACACTGACATTGTGAGCATTACACTGACACTGAGTATTACACTGGCACTGTGAGTATTACACTGCCACTGTGTGTATTATACAGACACTGTTGGTATTACACTAACACTGTGAGTATTACACTGACACTGTTAGTATTACACTGAAACTGTGAGTATTACACTGATACTGTGAGTATTACACTGATACTGTGAGTATTACACTGACACTGTGAGTATTACACAGACATTGGGTATTATACTGACACTGTTAGCATTACACTGACACCGTGAGTATTACACTGGCACTGTTAATATTAAACTGACACTGTTAGTATTAAACTGACACTGTGGGTATTATGCTGACACTGTGAGTATTACACTGACACTATTAGTGTTACATTGATGCTGTGAGTATTACACTGACACTGTTAGTATTACACTGACCTTGTGAGTATTACGCAGACACTGTGGATATTTTACTGACACTGTGAGTATTACTCCAACACTATGAGCACTATTCCAATACTGGGACTATTACACTGATATTGTGAGCATTAATCTGACACTGTGAGTATTACACTGACAACGTGGGTATTAAATTTTAAATTTAACAGTTAAATTAAATTAAATAATTAAATCAATTTTTGGCCTTCTCACCATATTGTCCGCTCATGCCACGAGCACGCCCAACGCCGGTGGGCACAGAAAATCCAAGCCACAGTGTTAGTGTAATACTCACAGGGGAGAATTTCCCCCATTTTGGGTGGGCTGTGCGGGAGTGGGCACGGGTTGGCAGGTGCAGACCCGATCGCCACCCATGATCAGGTCCGCACTGCCATTTTATGCTGGCGGGCCAATTAAGGACCACCCAGCGTATTTCTCAACTCCCGAGGATAGTGGGAGTGGGTGGGTGATAGCGGGTGTGCACAGACTGCCAGGTCCAATGGTGACCCAACGGCCTGTTTAAATGAAGGCCTGGCAGCCTTTGAAAGGCCGCTCACAATGGCCGTGAGAAGAGCCCATCAGAGGAGCAATGTGCCTGACGCAAGTCCGGAGGGTAGACCAGCGGGGCAGGTCAGGCCAGAGAGGAGGCCAGCGGGGCAGTGTGCCCTTCGTTTCTCCGAGTGCCTAGCTGTCCTCCTGGGGGAGGTGGCAGCACCGCGGAAGGCCCTTCTTCCGAGGGATGGGAGGCAGAGGCCCCCCCACCTGACCTAACATGCGTGGGAGGAGGCAGCCGAGAATGTGAGCTCCCATGATGTGGTGCGGCGCACATGGGTCCAGTGCCGATAAATATTCAACGACCGCCTGCGCTCGGGAAGGGTGAGTACCATGTTGGCTCAGGTCACTTAATGCAGCCATCACCCTTTCCCCCCATCAACTCTGAATACAGTAATGGCATTGAATCCTTCATGGAATGTATCCCTTGCTAGGTGGGCCAGCAGCGATTGCCTATGCCCAGTTCACCCTGAGGGGGTTGTGCTGAGATGTGTTCTGCACCCACAGCATGTGTGACACTGACACCCAGAGTATAGAAAGTGGGTGAAACTCGAGGATCTGCCCCTCAGCGCAGAGCTAGAGCTGGGAAGCATGTCAAAGTCAGGGTGCTGACAGGCTACCCTTGGCGTTTCATGTGCTTGTGCCTTCTTGCTTAGCAAAGTAACACCTTGTGGTGCCACATGTGAAGGAGGCATTTGGCAAATGGTGGCAGGGCAGTCAGCCCTGGCTTGTTTGTGTGAGTGCGGCAGCTGCAGTGTGACGAATCACTGGAGCCCTGCAATGTCCCACTCTGGCTGGGTTGGCAGGGATGCGATGGGAATCCAGGTACAGGCTGGACTAATCAATGCTCTTCTCTCCTTTTCAGGAGAAGGCTGCACATAATTCCGTAGAGCAGCTGCAGACTGGCAGAGGCCAGGCCCAGTTGGCCATTGTGACTCCGTTCGAGCAGCAGGCCATGGATCTGGAGAGGTGCCATAAGCCCAGGTCCACCAGTGGCAGTGAGGCTGGGGTGCCACGGGGAGGTATGTTTGCCGAGCACTGAGGTCACCATGTGTGACCCAGCAGCCATGGCAGTGCTGAATGTTCAGTGATTGAAGTTTGCAACATGGGTTGACCATTGATTCTGGAAGGATGAGCGCATAATAATCTGGGGGACAGGGATGATCATTGACATTGTCTCCACTTTAACTAATCAAATGTCCCTGTTCTTCCTTTCAGCATCAGCAGAGCAGGGCCGGGAGGAGGAGGCAGAGGGGCCACCTCTCACACCTGAAACCCCAGAACAAATCCACTCACCAGCATCACACCATCTCTGCCAGGCAGGCACCAGCACAGATATTAAGATCTCCGATGGGAATTAGATCTTTGGCTAGTGTCCTGGGGCACAGCAGTGAGGGCACTTCACATTCGCTCGAGGTGTGGGCAGAGACAGAGAGCGTCCAGGGCGCCGGCAGTAAAAGGACTGCAGGGGACCAGGCACATGCTCAGTCGGTGCCTGATGATGTACCTGTGGAGTCGTCCGTGAGGCAGCAAACGTTGGAAGTCCAGCAGGGTGTGCGGGAGGATCTGGCAGAGATACATGAGGCTATGCTTGGCTTGGTCTCCATGGTGGAGGAGTCCACACGGACCATTGCCAATGCAATGGGCCTCATGGCCGAGCGCCATGCTTCCTCCAGGGAGAGAGTGGCGACTCTCATGGAGAGACTCCTCCAGAGGACCAATCAGGGCTTCCTGGGGATGCGCTGGGACCAGCAAACCCTCACGTCGGCATTGGCCTCAGCTGGTCAGTGCCAGTGTGGGAGATGGTTTGTGCACCAGGTTTCCCAGCTCGGTGCCCATCCATCTATGGTGAGCAGGGAGGTCCGAAGTGACCTCATGTTGGCGCAGCAGCCGCCTGTCATCTCTGTGGGCTCCTCTCAGGGCACTCCGGATGAGGGCAGCAGCTCCTCCACCCCTCTACCAGTGACTGTGGGATCTGATGAGGCTGCAGTGACTGGGAAGATGCCAGCTGTGGAACTGGCCACTCCCTCCCAGTTGGGGCCTTCAAAGGCTCCACAAGCTAGACATATTGAGGTAGCTGCTTCGCTGCCTGTAAACCCTGGCAGCAGGATAGTGGCCTCTTCTGCCTTGGAATTCCTGTTAACCCTGCGTCCCTTGCACCTGTGCCTCTCCTTCCAAAGGTGGCTCCCCTGGAGGCTGAATGTGGACTCTTGGCCTCCTCCCCCTTCTGGCCCTCCCTTCCTCCTCAGAGGAGATGCCTCCAGTGGAGAGCACAACTCCCATTCCCAGGGTAAGGGAAGGCTTCCTGAAAGCTGCAGGCCCCAAAAATAATCGTTACTGTAAAGTCCTGACCAAAGTTTTTACTCCTGTCTAAGCAGCTGGTGTGAGTTTTGAAGTATTCCTGCTCACACAGGCAATTATCAGTAACTTTCACACTCAAATACCTGAAGGATAACATTCATGACCCGACTGACCCCTCTTATCCTACCCGTGGATGATGTTTATACAAATCTCTCCTACCGGCCTGTCCGTTGTACCCGTGCAACGTCCTGAAGATCGCACGGGCTGCGAAAAATAGCAGACAAATGCTGCCTCAAGGGCCTTAACTGGGTGATTAATTAATGGTGGGCGCGCATCGGAGATCATTGCGAGGGCGCACGGTGATGTCGCCCAAAGTCAGCGCCCATCATTTTACAAGTCAGCATGTGGGGTCCGACCCTGCACGTCAACGGGAAATTCTGGCCACAGTGTCACTGTAATACTCACAGTGTGAGTGTAATACTCAGTGTCAGTATAATACTCACAGTGCCAGTGTAATACTCAGTGTCAGTGTAATACTCACAGTGTGAGTGTAATACTCACAGTGCCAGTGTAATACTCAGTGTCAGTGTAATATTCACAGTGTGAGTGTAATACTCACAGTGCCAGTGTAATACTCAGTGTCAGTGTAATTCTCACAGTGCCAGTGTAATATTCAGTGTCAGTGTAATACACAGTGTCAGTGTAATACACAGTGTCAGTGTAAAACTCAGTGTCAGTGTAAAACTCAGTGTCAGTGTAAAACTCAGTGTCAGTGTAAAACTCACAGTGCCAATGTAATACTCACAGTGTCAGTGTAATACTCACAGTGTCAGTGTAATAATCAGTGTCAGCGTAATACTCAGTGTCAGTGTAATACTCACAGTGTCAGTGTAATAATCAGTGTCAGCGTAATACTCACAGTGCCAGTGTAATACTCACAGTATCTGTGTAAAACTCAGTGTGAGTGTAATACTCACAGTGTTAATGTAATACTCACAGTGTCAGTGTAATACTCACAGTGCCAGTGTAATACTCACTGTCAGTGTAATACTCACTGTCAGTGTAATACTCACAGTGTCAGTGTAATACTCACAGTGTCAGTGTAATACTCACAGTGTCAGTGTAATACTCACAGTGTCAGTGTAATACTCAGTGTCAGTGTAATTCTCACAGTGCCAGTGTAATATTCAGTGTCAGTGTAATACACAGTGTCAGTGTAAAACTCACAGTGCCAATGTAATACTCTCAGTGTCAGTGTAATACTCACAGTGTCAGTGTAATAATCAGTGTCAGCGTAATACTCAGTATCAGTGTAATACTCACAGTGTCTGTGTAATAATCAGTGTCAGCGTAATACTCACAGTGCCAGTGTAATACTCACAGTATCTGTGTAAAACTCAGAGTGAGTGTAATACTCACAGTGTTAATGTAATATTCACAGTGTCAGTGTAATACTCACAGTGCCAGTGTAATACTCACAGTGCCAGTGTAATACTCACAGTGTCAGTGTAATACTCACAGTGTCAGTGTAATACTCAGTGTCAGTGTAATTCTCACAGTGCCAGTGTAATATTCAGTGTCAGTGTAATACACAGTGTCAGTGTAAAACTCACAGTGCCAATGTAATACTCACAGTGTCAGTGTAATACTCACAATGTCAGTGTAATAATCAGTGTCAGCGTAATACTCACAGTGTCAGTGTAATAATCAGTGTCAGCGTAATACTCAGTATCAGTGTAATACTCACAGTGTCAGTGTAATAATCAGTGTCAGCGTAATACTCACAGTGCCAGTGTAATACTCACAGTATCTGTGTAAAACTCAGAGTGAGTGTAATATTCACAGTGTTAATGTAATATTCACAGTATCAGTTTAATACTCACAGTGCCAGTGTAATACTCACTGTCAGTGTAATACTCACAGTGTCAGTGTAATATTCAGTGTCAGTGTAATACACAGTGTCAGTGTAATACACAGTGTCAGTGTAAAACTCACAGTGCCAATGTAATACTCACAGTGTCAGTGTAATACTCAGTGTCAGTGTAATAATCAGTGTCAGCGTAATACTCACAGTGCCAGTGTAATACTCACAGTAACTGTGTAAAACTCAGTGTGAGTGTAATACTCACAGCGTCAATGTAATACTCACAATGTCAGTGTAATACTCACAGTATCAGTGTAATACTCTCAGTGTCAGTGTAATACTCACGGTGCTAGTGTAATACTCACAGTGCCAGTGTAATACTCACAGTGCCAGTGTAATACTCACAGTGCCAGTGTAATACTTAGTGCCAGTGTAATACTCACAGTGCCGGTGTAATGCTCAGTGTCAGTGTAATAATCAGTGTCAGCGTAATACTCACGTTGTGAGTGAAATACTCACAGTACCAGTGTAATACTCACAGAGTCAGTGTAATACTCAGTGTCAGTGTAATACTCATAGTGCCAGGGTAATTCTCACACTGCCAGTGTAATATTCACAGTGTCAATGTAATACAGTGCCAGTGTAATACTCACGGTGCCAGTGTGATACTCACAGTGTCTGTGTAATACCTTCAGTGTCAGTGTAATACTCACAGTGTCAGTGTGATACTCACAGCATCAGTGTAATGCTCACAGTGCCAGTGTAATACTCACAGTGTCACTGTGATACTCACAGCGTCAGTGTGATACGCACAGTGTCAGTGTAATACTCACAGGGCGGAATAGCCTGTCCCTGCTGACCTTGGGTGTCATGGCGGGCATAAGTGAAAGATATGGCGGGAAGTCCAAAAATTGGTTTCATGCCGCCATGAAACACGTCTTCAACCGTCTGCTCCACCCGTCAGGGCCGGGCCGCATTTCCCACCGTCAGATGTCGGGATCTTCATTGCAATAGATCTGCATATCATTATAAGGCCAGTTCGCCGGATTCATCGCTCCCACTCATTGGATCATCCGGGTATGTGGCTGGAAAACTCGCCGGTGCAGAACACGTTTTGAAAAGTGTGACATGCAGAAGTTGGGACTTACCCTCCGGGCCTCGCTCACATCGCGGACATCCGAGGAACAGATACTGGAGCCCGGCAGCAACAGGAACTGGAGGAATATTCATGGCATGCTGGGTGGATTCTCATGGACATGGCTCAGCTGGGAAGCAGCTCATGGAAGTTGGAAAGTCACCGTTGAGGTTCTCCTCACAATGGCTGATCATCGAGGTGGTGGAGGGGTAGGTCTAGCTCTGTTTGGGGAGGAGGATGTACCGAACGATAGGAGAGGAAGGTCCAGGATCGACTGGGAGAGGAAGAGGTGTCAAGGGGAGGTGATGTTTGGAGGGGGTGAATGAAGGTGTTGGGGGAGGTGAGGTTGGGTGGGAGGTAGGAGTATGGGGGAGGAGGGGCTATTAGAGGAGAAGAAGGTAACTTGTGAAGTAGGTGTAAGGGTAGGAGTCCGGAGGGGAGAAGGAGTCCGGAGGGGGGAAAGGATTCCAGGTGGAGGAAGGAGTCTGGATAGGGGAAGGAGTCCAGAGAGAAGGAGAAGTAATGGTGATGGAGGAGGAAATGGTGGCAGAAGCAGTTAGGAAGGGTGAAGGACTAAGGATGGGGGCACTCTGGGGGGAGAAGGAGATCCAAGGGGGGAAGGAAACCAGAGGTGGGGATGTCCAGGTGAACATGCAAAGGAGAGGTCTGATGGGTCCATAACTGCCTCCTGGGGAGGGAACTGAGGGTGGGTGTGGTAGGACGGAATGGTGAGAATGGCCGAGGGCAGATGGAAGCAGTTGTGGGGGAGGAGGAGGGTTCGATGGTATCAGTAGAAGAGATGCCAAGGGTGGTTGGTGGGGACTCAGAGGCAGACGCAGACCCTGGGGGTGAGATGGAGATCGGGGGGGTTAATGTGGATGGGGATGGGATTTTCAGGGAGGAGGCGAATGTGCACCATCACCAGGATAACCCCGAAAGAAAAGGGCTGTGGCTGGTAGGTGACAGTGGGGAGGGGAAAGGTGATGCCGGGGGGACGGTGACAATGATGGGGGGAAGGAAGTGCATGACTGGGGGAGGGGAAAGGACAGGGGAGCGCAAGAAAAACTGTAGCACTATCATATAGACTAAATCAAAAAGTGAAATGACAGCCATGGTAGGTGAGATCAGGTGCTGCATGGGAGTGGGATCAGTGGGTGGGCAGAGATGCAGGTCAGTTCAGTGGACAACTGAAAGAGAACCCAGCAGGCTGCATTGAAAACACTCAGGACATTGAGGTGAGTGTGATGGAGGAAGGATCCACATGCGTGGGAGAGTGCTTGCACAAGGCTCTGAAAGGCCCTGCCACACACACCCTTCTCCCTCCAGAATCACTCGTGGTTCTAGCTGCATGCAGCTGAACAGCTAGTGCGGGGGGTGGAGCAATCAGGGGGAGGGTTCGAATGTAGTGGAAGGACTCACGAAGCCTGTCAATCAACCTGAAAGACCCCACTAGGCACTATTCAGTGAAAGTGGATATATTTCTAGATTGTAGAGGGATTGTGCAATCAACTGTGATCAGAATTTCTTAACTTTTGACTTAGACTTCTAGGTGCTGCCCTGACATCTGCAGCAGGAGTGGAGACAACCAGTGCAATGGTTGGCCTGTTGCCTCTGATGACTTTGGCATGGGTCCTCTGGAGAGCTGAGGCCTTGAGGATGCCGGCTTGCTCTGGTTGTCCTCCTGTAGGCCAGCTGCTCCCTCTGCAATGACAGAGGATGAGGTTGAGGGGGTCAAAGGCAAAGGGGCCTCAGAGGGAGCGGACAGACTCTGAGATTCCCGAGTGGATGACCCAAGGGTGTCCAGCTGCTGCTCCTCCTCCCTTTGGATGCCCGAGGGCCCCGGCCTGACTCCTAGAGGGGAAGGAGCATCTGGAGGCTCATTGAGGTGCCCCATTTC
The DNA here is from genome assembly GCF_017639515.1 of Carcharodon carcharias. Lineage (NCBI taxonomy): Eukaryota > Metazoa > Chordata > Chondrichthyes > Lamniformes > Lamnidae > Carcharodon > Carcharodon carcharias. The sequence goes on from NC_054474.1 coordinate 118,176,532, forward strand.
CCTTGAGCAAGCCACTGCAGGAACCCACCCATGGATCCTGCAATGCAGTGCAGGTCTGCACACATCTCCGCGTTCTGCTGGACCAGGGTCTCTATGGCGTCTGCCATCCTCCCCGTGGAGACCTCCATATGTGCACATGAGGGCACCGCTTCATCAGAGAGCAGGCAGATGCACTCCCCTGACTCACGAGCCACTCTGCTGAGGGCTTCCAACAAGCTCTGTGTGATGTTCCCCCACCTTCTGCTGACTCTCCAGGATGAGTTGGAAGACCAAACCCAGAGGCTTGTCATCTGACTCGGACCTCACAGATGCCTCTTCCCCAGCAGTCCTCCGAGTGTCAGGGAACTCACATGAACCTGCCTCCTCCTGCTGCGGACATGTGTCCATGCGGTGGCCAACAGATTGTGAACCCAAACCTGCTCTAGATCTAGCTCCCACCAAGGTGTGTGTCTCTGTGTTAGTGCAGGGTGTGGGTAAGCACTGTGATGGTCTTCCAGGCTGCTTATTTCCAGCTCTTCAATGGAGGAGGTGTCCTCTTGACTGGAGGTGAGGACGTGGATGGAGCTGAGGGACTGGCTGGCTGAGGGTGTCGGTCACTTGGCAGGGTTCCCTGTGAACCAAGTGGCAATAATGAGTGCATGGCAGGACAGTCACAAGCAGGAGAAAGAGCACTCACACTCTCTCTATCTGTCTTTGTGTAGGACAAGATTGTACACAATCAACAGGAGAGGTTCCAGGCTGGGGTTGAAGTACAAGACACCAAAGTCCTCACTCCATTCGAGTTGTGTGTTGGTGCTGGCCAGAGAGGATGTGGACTGTTCCTGTGGTGTCAGTGAGGTCGACAGCGAACATCCATGTGAGGATCCTGCACCGCATGATCCCTCTCTCAACGCTACTCTGAGTCCACTGTTCTGTGTTCAACGCAGCTGTCAAGCACTAATAATCTCTGCTTTCTATCCCAGGCACATCTGACACGTCGCCCTCAGGCAACCTTGTCCCTAGCCCCAGTGCTAAGAGCACCGCGGATGAGGATTCTGAGGACAGCACTGTTGAAGTCCCATCATGGCGTGCACCCACACCCTCCACTAGCACAGCGACACACACCTCAGTCAGACCTAGATGCAGAGCAGCCTCGGGATCACGATCTGGTGAGCACAGCACACACTCTGTTCCACAACAGGTGGAGGCAGGGACATCCGAGGTTGCTGGCACTGAGACGTCTGCTGGAGGCAAGGAATCTGCTGAGTCCGAGTCAGATATGAGCCTCTGGACTTGGTCCTCAATCAGTTGCTGGAGCTGCAAAGACAATCACGAGAACATCAGGAAGGGATGTTCACTGTACTCTTCAGATTGCAAGAGACGATGGAGGAGTCGGTCATCTTCAGTCCGAGGTGATAGCGCCAGTGTGCTGACGTATCGAGGTCAACACTGACAGGATGATGGCCATCATGGAGACCTTAGTCCAGTTCATCAGTCCTGCACTTCTGCGTGGGCTGAGCTCCATCACTGAAGCCAGAGTTTGCCTCCAACAGTGTGTACGTGAGTGGTGTGCGAGGCTGCTCAATCCCATTCCAGCTTCCTCTTCTCCTCACAGAGTCAGCCAGAGGCCCCTGGGCACCCGCAGGGAGGACAATCAGCAGCTCAACACCCCGGGGCCATCCACCCAGGTGACTCCAGGAAAGTCTGGCCGATCCGAATATCCTATTCCTGTGACACCGCATCTCCAGCTCCATAGGCCAAGGAGGGTGCAGCTGGCCCACAGCAGGACACCCAAAGCAGGCCCGGTCTTGGGCCTCCAGAGGACGCACACCGAAGTCATCACAAACAGGGTGTAGCAGTCAGTAGGCTGCCTCCACCTCCACTGTGTATGATGGGGAAGCACCAAGGCATAGCAACAGGGTTAGGAAGGTTAAGAAGATGTAGATGCACAGCGTGGGCACAGGTGTTAACCATTTGTACATAATATTCACTATTGTATATAAACTCCCAAGAATGTAACCTTGCCCTTGACTCCTTGTTCTGATGAGCAGTGTTCATGTCACTCAGATGTGAAACTTTGGTTCCTGCACAAGATAAAGGCAGGAGTCTCAGAAAGAAAAAGTAGTCGGAGCTTGTCAGAAAGGTACAGCGATTATCACGGGGGATTATAATCTACATATAGACTGGAACAATCAGATGGGCAATAGTACCATAGATGACAAATTCATAGAATGTTTTGGGGATAATTTCTTAGATCAGCACGTTCTGCAGCTAACCAGGGAGCAGGCTACTCTGGACCTGGTATTGTGCAACGAGATAGGGTTAACTAATGACATAGTGAAGGTGCCGTTAGGTAGCAGTGATTATGAATGATTGAATTTTACATTCAGTTTGAGGGAGAGAAGACTGGGTCTAACACTAGTATTTTAAACTTAAATAAGGGCAACTACAGGGGCATGGAAGCAGACCTAGCAAATGTGAACTGACAATTTAGATTAAGTGATACGTTATTTATTTTTAAAATTTAAAAAAATTTATTCATTCATGGGATGTGGGCTTCGTTGGCTGGGCCAGCATTTATTGCCCTTCCCTAGTTGCCCTTGAGAAGGTGGTGGTGAGCTGCCTTCTTGAACCGCTGCAGTCCATGCAGTGTAGGTGCACCCACAGTGCTGTTAGGAAGGGAGTTCCAGGATTTTGACCCAGCAACAGTGAAAAAATGGTGATATATTTCCAAGTCAGGATGGTGGTGAGTGACTTGGAGGGGAACTTCCAGGTGGTGGTGTTCCCATCTATCTGCTGCCCTTGTCCTTCTAGATGGTTGTGGTCATGGGTTTGGAAGATGTTGTCAAAGATGTTGGTGAATTCCTGCAGTGCATCTTGTAGATGGTACACACTGTTGGTGGTGGAGGGAGTGAATATTTGTGGATGTGATGCCAAGCAAGTGGGCTGCTTTGTTCTGGATGGTGTCAAGTTTCTTGAGTGTTGTTGGAGCTGCACACATCCAGGCAAGTATCCCATCACGCTCCAGACTTGTGCCTTGTAGGTGGTGGACAGGATTTGGGGAGTCAAGAGGTGAGTTTACTCACACAGGATTCCTAGCCTCTGACCTGCTTTTGTAGCCACAGTATTTATATGGCTAGTCCAGTTCAGTTTCTGGTCAATAGGGATCCAGTGGCAGACATTTAAGGAGATAATTCAGAATACAGAGAATTCCAATAAGAAAGAAAAATTCCAAGGGGAGGGGGGGGACCCACCATGTGTGGTTAACTAAAAAAAGTTAAAGATAGTATCAAACTTAAAGAAAAAGCATAACATTACGCAAAGATAGATGTCAGGTCACAAGATTGGACAGAATATAAAAAGCAGCAAAGAATGACTAAAAGATTAACGCAGATGGAAAAATTAGAGCACGAGAGAAAGCTAGCTAGAAATATAAAGACAGATAGTAAAAGTTTCTGTTGATATTTTAAAAAGAAAGGAGTTAACAAAGTGAGTGTTGGTCCTATAGAAAGTGAGTCTGGGGAATTAATAATGAAAAATAAGGAGATGGTAGATGAACTGAACAGATACCTTGCATCGGTCTTCAGTATAGAGGCTACAAGTAACATCCCAGAAATAGTTGTAAATCAGGAATTGGAAGGGAGGGAGGAGCTAAAGAAAATTACAATCACCGGGGGAAATAGTACTGAGCAAATTGTTGGAGCTGCGGGTTGACAAGTCACCAGGTCCTGATGGATTTCTTCCTAGTGTCTTAAAAGAAGTGACTAGTGAGATAGTTGATGCTTTGATTCTAATTTTCCAAAATTCACCAGATTTGGGGAAGGTTCCATTAGATTGGAGAATAGTGAATGTAACTCCTTTATTCAAAAAGGGAGGGAGACAGAAAGCAGGAAACTATAGGCCAGTTAGCCTAACATCTGTCATAGAGAAAATGTTAGAAGCTATTATTAAAGACGTTATAACAGGGCACTTAGGTAACTTCAAGGTAATCAAGCAGAGTCAACATGTATTTGTGAAAGGAAAATCATGTTTAAGCAATTTATTAAAGGTCTTTGAAGAAGTAACAGGTTCTGTGGATAAAGGGGAACCTGTGGATGTGCTGTACCTAGATTTTCAGAAGGCATTAGATAAGGTGCCACATCAAAGGTAATTGTGGAAAATAAAAGCTCGTGATGTAGGGGGTAACATATTGGCATGGATAGAAGATTGGCTCGCTAACGAGAAGCAGAGAGTAGGCATAAATGGCTCATTTTCTGGTTAGCAAGGTGTGATGAGGGGTGTGCCACAGGGATCAGTGTTGATGCCTCAACTCTCAACAATTTATATCAATTATTTGGATGAAGGGACAAATGGTATGGTTACTAAATTTGTAGATGACACAAAGGTATGTAGGAAAGTAAGTTATGAAGAGGACACATGGAGGTTACAAAAGGATATAGATAGGTTAGGTGACTGGGCAAAGATTTGGCAAATGGAGAATAATGTGGGCAAATGTGAGGTTGTCCATTTTGGCAATGAAGAAAAAGAAGCATATTATCTAAATGGTGAGAGATTGCAGAGATCTGTGATGCAGCGGGATCTGGGTATCCTAGTGCATGAATCACAAAAGGCTAGTATGCAGGTACAGTAAGTAATTAGGAAAGCTAATAGAATGTTATTGTTTATTGTGATACAAAAGTAGGGAGGTTATGCTTCAGTTGTACAGGGTATTGGTGAGACCACATCTGGAGTACTGTGTACAGTACTGGCCATCTTATTTAAGGAAGGATGTAAATGTGTTGGAAGCAGTTCAGAGAAGGTTTAACAGATCTGGAATGGGTGGATTGTCTTATGAGGAAAGCTTGGATAGATTAGGCTTGTATCCATTGGAGTTTAGAGTAAGAGGCGACTTGATTGAAACTGATAAGATCCTGAGGGGTCTTGACAGGGTGGATGTGGAGAGGATGTTTCTTCTTGTGGAAAAATCTAGAACTAAGGGTCACATTTAAAAATAAGGGTTCGCCCATTTGAAACAGAGATGAGGTGAAATTTTTTCACTCAGAGGATTGTGGGACTTAGGAATTCTCTTCCTCGAAGGGTGGTTGAGGCAGTGTTCTTGAATATCTTTATGGCAGAAGTAGATACATTCTTGATAAGCAAGAGGGTGAAAGAGTAATGGGGGTAGGCAGGAATATGAGATTAAAATCAGATCAGGCATGTTCTTATTGAATGGCGGAGCAGATTGAGGGGCTGAATGACCTACTTCAGCTCCTAATTCATGTGTTTGTATATATGCTTCTTCCCTGTGCAATATGTGAGCTTCAAGCAAAGTGATGGTCCAGCTTCACACTCACTCTACAATTTAATGCTGTCTGCACCTCGATGGTGCTTGTTATTGCTGCCAGAATATCATGGGCAGGAGTCACAGAGTTCCTTCATTCTTTCTGTGTGCTCTCGGCACCTTTGAGGTGGGGCTGGCCCCCATCTCTTCAGCATCTGTGACCAGTGACACTGTGCTCCTGAAGGGTTCAGGTGCTGAAGGCTGGCAAAAGATCAGGTACATTTAAAGTTTCACGACTGTGTCTCTATGATATGATGCTGATCACAGAGTGCAAGTGAGCTACCCTCAACCAGACAGGAATCAGACATTCACAGAGGCTATGTGAAGATCTATGGAGTGTCCTCACTGCATGTTGTCATCATCTTCCTGGAATCTGGCAACTATTAGGGCCTCCACTGCATCTCCATGACAGGAGCATTATCACTGAGGGTATGTGTGCTGCCATCAGCCACACAGGAGTCAAACGTTCACTATTGCAAGATGAGGATGACAGGACTGTCCTCACTGTGTATCATCATCATCCTCCACTAATCGTGTGGCTATGAGGGCCTCCTGAGTCTGCCTGCCTTGTCTGGCCAGTGCGATGACCTCATCACCATCATCCCCTTCGATGTCCTCCACATCGGAGGAGATGTGCAGCTCTTCCACATCCTCCTCTCGGGTCCTCACCCCATTGCAGCACAGCCCCGTAAGGATGCATTTGTGGTGGTCACACACTAGCTGAACATTCAGCGAGTGGAAGCCCTTGAGGTTGACGTAGTTAACTGCTTGTTGCCATGGCGATCTAATCGCCACGTGAGTGTAGTCGATGGCACCTTGCAGCTGTGCAAAACCATATATCTGTGCAAATCCCTGCGCTCTTGCTTCCTGGCTTTCCTGATCCCAGACAAAATGAACAAAGTTCTGTGCCTTCACAAAGATGGCATCCGTGACCTGGATACATAGAGGCTTGCGAGATCCCGCACAGGTCACCTGTGGAGCCCTGGAAGGAACCACTGGTGTAAAGATTGAGCGCTGCGGCCACTTTCATGGCCACTGGCAGTGGATGCCCTCCATGTCCGCGTGACACCAATCCTGAAGCAGGTGGCATATGTGACCGACCAGTTCCATAGACATGTGCAGTCTTAGGTGACACTGGTTCTCCATCATCTGGAGGAATGACAAGCGCTGCCTATGGACCCTGGGAATAGCGAAGCACCTATGAGCGTCAGCTCGCCGTGGATCATCAGCTGCGTGTGAAGGCTGCACCTTCATCCTGAGGGAGGTGCTCCTCCCTTTGCCAAGCCAGGCGCCACTGCTGCATTCTTCTGCTTCTCTACTCCCTGTAAGCCATGAGGCACACTGCTAAATCACCAGGTTCCATGATCCTGATGTTCCGCAGGATCAAAGAGAGAGGCATGTGGGTTAGCATATGTGTCCTAAGAACTTCCCTTGGTTAAGTCTGAAGGCCGCTTCACGCATGCAGGAGAGTGCTGGCCACCACTTGGATGGCCAGTGTGTAATGCGCTCATTGGCTGCCTGAAACCACACACACCTCCGCCCCATTCCACTTGACTGATTGGCGGCAGCTTCGGTTGCTGAACTGCATACTGTGCTCTCGGTTCACGTGCAGGCATTCTCCTAATCTGCACTGCAAGACTGCACAGTTAGCTTGAACCATGACGGATACTGGTCCAAATTGGGATGATGACATTGCAAGGGTCTGTGAGTGCCCCCACCAGAGACTGCAACACACCACCTTTCACAAGGGGATGGTACAACTTGTCCAGTTGGCCAATTGCTCTGCTGTCTCCTAAAACACACATTAATTTGCAGTCTACACCTGAGGGGTGAAATGTTCTGGAGCATTTGGTGGCACTTTCATGCTTTTGCATTGCTTGAGTGGGCAGAAAAGCTTCAGAAGCCCGACTCCAGGCATGCCAATGAAGCTACAGCTGAATGGCCTCAGCTGCAGAAAAATGCCCACTTTTGAGAAGCTTTTCCAAGTATGTGGCTGCTTCCCTCATCTCCCTCTCCCCCTCCCCCCAATATGTGCTTGTGTAATTCCTTCAGTTTGTGCTGCCTTGTGCACACCTCCCCCCCACACACATGTGCTTGTGTACTTCTTCAGTCTGTGCTGCCTTGTCCCCCATCCTCTGGCATATGCTTGTGTACATCCTTCCTTCTGTGCTGGCTTTCCCCCCCCCACCCCACTGGCATACGCTTGTGTACTTCCTTCAGTCTGTACTGCCTTGCTCCCCTCATGCCCCCGGCCTGGAGCCCTTGCCCTGGCACTGCACTAAAAACCAGCTGGGAAAAAGCAACTTGCCTGTGTCCCCTGCAAATGGGCAGCGCATCTTCCTTGATGTCCTACATGCGATGCTCGTGAGCACTGCGCAAGGTTATGTGCACTCACCTCCAACTTCCCCTTGAAGTTCAGGTCACAAGGTGCATGCCTTTTTAAGGCAGCTGTGATGCACATCGTTCTGAATTCACTCCAACGTGGACAGTAAATTTGACGTGGGGTGATGATTCCGACGTGAGGACACGATAGTGAGATGCAAATACATTAAAATTAAGTTCCTGGTGTATACGGTGGGAAACACGATTCGCCATTGATGGGCAGAGCAGGTGATTGCAAATTTTTGGCCTTCTTGCCATATTGTCTGTTCACACCCGCCATGATGCCCGCAATCAATGGGACTGGATGATTCTGCCCTGTGAGCATTATACTGGCATGTGAGTATCAGCCCCATCTGAAGCCCGCATCGCCTTGTGGAAAGACTGGCTCGCCAGTCTTGAACAACCCCCAGCGATGGCAATTCTATTGGATGAAAGCCTTCCCCCAGGAGCTAATTGCAACTGAGCAACCTGGAAGTGCCTTAACAGACTTAGGACTGGTGTAGGTCGTTCAAAAGTGTCACTAAGCAAATGGGGATATACAACCTGCCCGACAACTTGTGAATGTGGAACTGAGCCACAGACTATGCAACAGCTCCTGCAATGCCTATTGCTAGAGGAACCCTGCACTGTTGCAGATCTTGCCGAATTCAACAACAAGGCACAAAAATGTGCCCAGTTCTGGCTGGGTCATGTGTCGGCTGTCTGTAGATACGATAAGAAGACTGTGAGTATCACACTGACACTGTGAGTATTACACGGGCACTGTGAGTATCACACTGACACTGTGAGTATCACACTGACACTGTGAACATAACGTGGACACTGTGAGCATTACACTGACACTATGAGTTTCACACTGACACTGAGTATTACAACGACAGTGAGTATTACACTCACACTGTGAGTTTCACACTGACACTGAGTATTACACCGACACTGTGTATATTACACTGACACTGTGAGTTTCACACTGACAATGTGAGTATTACACTGACACTGTGAGTATTACACTGACACTGTGAGTATTACACTGACACTGTGAGTATTACACTGGCACTGAGTTTCACACTGACACTGAGTATTACAGCGACGCTGTGAGTATTACACTGACACTGTGAGAATCTCACTGGCACTGTGAGTATTACACTGACACTGTGGGTATTACACTGACACTGTGAGTTTCACACTGACATGGTGAGAATTACACTGACACTGTGAGTATCACGCTGATGCTGTGAGTATTACACTCACACTGTGAGTATTACACTGACACTGTGAATATTACACTGACACTGTATTACACTGACACTGTGAATATTACACTGACATTGTGAATATTACGCTGACACTGAGTGTATCACACTGGCACTGAGAATACTACACTGACACTGAGAATACTACACTGATACTGAGAATATTACACTGACACTGTGAGTATTACACTGACACTGAGAATATTACACTGACACTGTAACTATTAAACTGACACAGTGTGTATTACACGGACTCTGAGAGTATTACAATGACCCTGTATAGTGCACTGACACTGTGTGTATTACACCGACACTGGGAGTATCACACTGACACTGTGAGTATTACATTGACACTGTGAGTATTACACTGACACTGTGAGTATTACACTGACACTGTGACTGTTACACTGACACTGAGAGTACTACACTGACACTGTGAGCATTACACGGACACTGAATATTACAGTGATTCAGTGAGTATTACACAGGCACTGAGTATTACACTGACATTGTGAGTATTACACTAACACTGTGAGAATTACACTGACTGTGAGAATTACACTGACACTATGAGTATTACATAGACACAGTGAATATTAAGCTGACACTGAAAGTATTACACTGACACTGTGAGCATTGCACTGGCACTGTGAGTATTACACTGACACTGTGAGTATTACACTGACACTGTGACTATTACACTGAGGCAGAGAGTATTACACAGACACTGTAAGTATCACACTGGCACTGAGAATACTACACTGACACTGAGAATACTACACTGATACCGAGAATATTACACTGACACTGTGAGTATTACACTGACACTGAGAATATTACACTGACACTGTATAGTGCACTGACACTGTGTGTATTACACTGACACTGGGAGTATCACACTGACACAGTGAGTGTTACATTGACGCTGAGAGTGTTACACTGACACTGTGAGTGTTACATTGACACTGTGAGTATTACACTGACACTGTGACTGTTACACTGACACTGAGAGTACTACACTGACACTGTGAGCATTACACGGACACTGAATATTACAGTGATACGGTGAGTATTACACAGGCACTGAGTATTACACTGACATTATGAGTATTACACTAACACTGTGAGAATTACACTGACTGTGAGTATTATACAGACACCATGAGTATTACACCGTCACTGTGAGTATTACATGGACACTGAATATCACACTGACACTGTGAGTATCACACTGACACTGATTATTACACTGACAATGTGATTATTACACTGGCCCTGTGAGAATTACACTGACACTGAGTATTACATTGACACTATGAATATTATATGGACACAGTGAATATTAAGCTGACACTGAGAGCATTACACTGACACTGTGAGCATTGCACTGGCACTGTGAGTATTACACTGACACTGTGAGTATTACACTGACACTGAGTATTACACTGACACTGTGAGTATTACACTGACACTGTGACTATTACACTGACACTGTGACTATTACACTGATGCTGTTTGTATTACATTGATGCAGAGAGTATTGCACAGACACTGTAAGTATCACACTGGCACTGAGAATACTACACTGACACTGAGAATACTACACTGATACCGAGAATATTACACTGACACTGTGAGTATTACACTGACACTGAGAATATTACACTGACCCTGTATAGTGCACTGACACTGTGTGTATTACACTGACACTGGGAGTATCACACTGACACAGTGAGTGTTACATTGACGCTGAGAGTGCTACACTGACACTGTGAGTATTACATTGACACTGTGAGTATTACACCGACACTGTGACTGTTACACTGACTCTGCAAGTATCACACTGACACTGATAGTATTACACTGACACTGTGGCTATCAGTGTCAGTGTGATACTCTCAGTGTCAGTGTGATACTTGCAGAGTCAGTGTGATACTTGCAGAGTCAGTGTGATACTCACAGTGTCTGTGTAATACTATTACACTGACACTGAGAGTATTACACAGACATTGAGTATCACACTGACACTGAGAGTATCACACTGACAATGTGAGTATCACACTGAAACTGTGAGTATCACACTGAAACTGTGAGTATCACACTGACTCTGAGAGTATTACACTGACTCTGAGAGTATTACACTGACAGTGTGTGTGTCACATTCACTCTGTGAGTATCACACTGACACAGAGTATTACACTGACACTGTAAGTATTACACTGACACTATGAGTATTACAGGGGCACTGAGTATCACACTGACACTGAGTATTACACTGACACTTTGAGCATTACACGGACACTGAATATTACACTGACACTGTGAGTATTACACAGGCACTGAGTATTACACTGACATTGTGAGTATTACACAGACTGTGAGTATTATACAGACACTATGAGATTTACACCGTCACTGTGATGATTACAAGGACACTGAGTATCACACTGACACCGTGAGTATCACACTGATTATTACGCTGACAACATGATTATTACACTGGCACTATGAAAATTACTCTGACACAGTATTACACTGACACTGTGAACATCACGCTGACACTGCGACTATTACACTGACAATGTGTGTTTTACACTGACACAGAGTATTACACAGACACTATGAGTATCACATTGACTCTGCAAGCATCACACTGGTACTGTGAGTATCACCCTGACACGGATAGTAATACACTGACACTGTGGCTATTACACTGACAATGTGTGTATTACACTGACACTGAGAGTTTTACACAGACACTGTAAGTATCACACTGAAACAGAGAGTACCACACTGACACTGCTAGTAACACACTGAAACTGTGAGTATCATTCTGACACTGAGAGAATTACACAGACACTGTGAGTATCACACTGACAGTTTGTGTATCACACTGACACTGTGAGTATTACACCGTCACTGAGAGCATTACACTGACACAGAGAGTATGACACTGACATTATGTGTATTGCACTGACACTGTGTGTATCACACTGATTCAGAGAGAATTACACAGACACTGTAAGTATCACACTGGCACTGAGAATACTACACTGACACTGAGAATAATACAGTGACACTGAGAAAAATACAATGACACCGTGTGTATTACAGTGACACTGAGGATATTACACTGACACTGTAACTATTAAACTGACACTGTGTGTATTACACAGACGCTGAGAGTATTACACTGACCCTGTATAGTGCACTGACACTGTGTGTATTACACTGACACTGGGAGTTTCACACTGACACTGCGAGTATCACACTGACATGTGAGTATTACTCTGACACTGAGATTATTACATTGACTCTGAGATTATTACACTGACACTGCGAGTTCTACACTGGCACTGTGAGTATTACACTGACACTGTGAGTATTAGACTGACACAGCGAGTATCACCCTGACACTGATAATATTACACTGACACTGAGAATATTACACTGACACTGTAACAATTAAACTGACACTGTGTGTATTACACGGACACTGAGAGTATTACACTTACCCTGTATAGTGCAGTGACACTGTGTGTACTACACTGACACTGGGAGTATCACACTGACACAGTGAGTGTTACATTGTTGCTGAGAGTGTTACACTGACACTGTGAGTATTGCATTGACACTGTGAGTATTACACCGACAATGTGACTGTAAGTATCACACTGGCACTGAAAATACTACACTGACACTGAGGATAATACACTGATACTGAGAATAATACACTGACACTGTGTGTATTACACTGACACTGAGAATATTACACTGACACGGTAACTATTAAACTGACACTGTGTGTATTACACAGACACTGAGAGTATTACATTGACACTGTGTGTATTACAATGACACTGGGAGTATCACACTGACACTGGGAGTATCACACTGACACTGGGAGTATCACACTGACACTGGGAGTATCACACTGACACTGTGAGTATTACACTGACACTGTGAGTATTACACTGACACTGAGTATTACACTGACACTGAGTATTACACTGACACTGTGTGTATTACACTGACACTGTGTGCATTACACTGACATTGAGAATATTACACTGACACTGAGAATATTACACTGACACTGTAACTATTAACCTGACGCTGTGTGTATTACACGGACACTGAGAGTATTACACTTACCCTGTATAGTGCACTGACACTGTGTGTATTACACTGACACTGGGAGTATCACACTGACACTGCGAGTATCACACTGACATGTGAGTATTACTCTGACACTGGGATTATTACATTGACTCTGAGATTATTACACTGACACTGCGAGTACTACAGTGGCACTGTGAGTATTACACTGACACTGAGAGTATTGCACTGACACTGTGTGTATTACACTGACACTGAGAATATTACATTGACACTCAGAATATTACACTGACACTGTAACTATTAACCTGACACTGTGTGTATTACAAGGACACTGAGAGTATTACATTTACCCTGTATAGTGCACTGACACTGTGTGTATTACACTGACACTGGGAGTATCACACTGACACTGGGAGTATCACATCGAATGTTACATTGATGCTGAGAGTGTTACACTGACACTGTGAGTATTACATTGACACTGTGAGTATTACACCGACACTGTGACTGTAAGTATCACACTGGCACTTAGAATACTACACTGACACTGAGAATAATACACTGATACTGAGAATAATACACTGACACGGTGTGTATTACACTGACACTGAGAATATTATACTGACACTGTAACTATTAAACTGACACTGTGTGTATTACACAGACGCTGAGAGTATTACACTGTCCCTGTATAGTGCACTGACACTGTGTGTATTACACTGACACTGGGAGTTTCACACTGACACTATGAGTATCACACTGACATGTGAATATTACTCTGACACTGAGATTATTACACTGACTCTGAGATTATTACACTGACACTGAGAGTATTGCACTGATACTGAGAGTATTACACAGACACTGGGAATATTACACTGATACTGTGAATATTACACTGACACTGAGAATATTACACTGACACTGTAATTATTAAACTGACACTGTAACTATTAACCTGACACTGTGTGTATTACACGGACACTGTGAGTATTACACTGACCCTGTATAGTGCACTGACACTGTGTGCATTACACTGACACTGGGAGTATCACACTGACACTGTGAGTATCACATCGACACTGTGAGCATTACACTGGCACTGAGAGAATTAAGAATTAATTGAGAGAGATACAGAGAGTATTACACAGACACTGGGAATATTACATTGGCACTGTGAATATTACACCGACACTGTGAGTTTTACACTGACACTGTGAATATCACACTGACACAGTTTGTATTACACTGACACAGATGTATTACACAGACTCTGTGAGTATCACAATGACATTGCGAGTATCACACTGACACTACGACTATCTCCCTGACACAGCGATTATCACACTGACACTGGGAGTATCACACTGACACAGTGAGTGTTTCATTGATGCTGAGAGTGTTACACTGACACAGTGAGTATTGCATTGACACTGTGAGTATTACACCAACTCTGTGACTGTAAGTATCACACTGGCACTGAAAATACTACACTGACACTGAGAATAATACACTGATACTGAGAATAATACACTGACACTGTGTGTATTACACTGACGCTGAGAATATTACACTGACACTGAGAATATTACACTGACACTGTAACTATTAAACTGACACTGTGTGTATTACACAGACACAGAGTATTACATTGACACTGTGTGTATTGCACTGACACTGGGAGTATCACACTGACACTGCGGGTATCACACTGACACTGGGAGTATCACACTGACACTGTGAGCATCACACCGACACTGTGAGCATTACACTGGCACTGAGAGAATTCAGAATTAATTGAGAGAGATACAGAGAGTATTACACAGACACTGGGAATATTACACTGGCACTGTGAATATTACACCGACACTATGATTTTTACACTGACACTGTGAATATCACACTGACACTGTTTGTATTACACGGCACAGATGTATTACAAAGAATCTGTGAGTATCACAATGACACTGCGAGTATGACACTGACACTACGACTATCTCCCTGACACAGCGATTATCACACTGACACTGCGAGTATCACACTGACACTGCGAGTATCACACTGACACTGTGAGTATCACACTGACTCTACGAGTATCACACTGACACTACGAGTATCACACTGACACTGAGTATTACACTGACACAGCGAGTATCACACTGACACAGCGAGTATCACACTGACACAGTGAGTATCAAACTGACACTGTATAGTGCCTTGAGACTGTGTGTATTACACTGACACTGTGAGTATCACACTGACAGTGTATTACACTGTCATTGAGAGTATTACACAGACACTGGGAATATTACACTGGCACTGTGAATATTACACTGACACTGAGTTTTTTCTGACACTGTGAGTTTTACACTGACACTGCGAATATCACACTCTCACTGTTTGTATTACACTGACACTGAGAGTATTGCACTGACACCGAGAGTATTACATGGACACTGTGAGTATCACACTGACAGTTTGTGTATCACAATGCCACTGTGAGTATTGCACAGTCACAGAGAGCATTACACTGAAACTGTGAGTAATACACTGACACTGAGAGTATGCAAATAACATTGTGTGTATTGCACTGACACTGTGTGTATCACACTGATACTGAGAGTATCACACAGACACTGTAAGTATCACACTGGCACTGAGAATACTACACTGACACTGACCGTATTACACTGACACTGTGAGTATTACACTGACACTGTGAGTATTAGACTGACACAGCGAGTAAAACACTGATACTGAGAGTATTATACAGACACTGGGAATATTACACTGGCACTGTGAGTATTACACTGACACTGAGACTATTGCACTGATACTGAGAGCATTATACAGACACTGGGAATATTACACTGGCACTGTGAATATTACATCGACATTGTGAGTTTTACACTGACACTGTGAATATCACACAGACACTGTTTATATTACACTGACACTGAGAGTATTACGCAGGCACTGTGAGTATCACACTGACACTACGGCTACCACACTGACACAGTGATTATCACACTGACACTGTGAGTATCACACTGACTCTACGAGTATCACACTGACACTACGAGTATCACACTGACACTGAGTATTACACTGACACAGCGAGCATCACACTGACACAGCGAGTATCACACTGACACAGCGAGTATCACACTGACACAGTGAGTATCAAACTGACACTGTATATTGCCCTGACACTGTGTGTATTACACTGACACTGAGAGTATCACACTGACAATGTGTGCATTACACGGACTCTGAGAGTATTACACAGACACTGTGAGTATCACACTGACACTGTGTGTTTTACACTGACACTGAGAGTATTACAATGGCACTGTGAGTATTACACTGATACTGACAGTATTACACTGACACTGAGAGTATCACCCTGACACAGCGAGTATCACACTGACACAGTGAGTATCACACTGACACAGTGAGTATCAAACTGCCACTGTATAGTGCCCTGACACTGTGTGTATTACACTGACACTGTGAGTATCACACTGACAGTGTATTACACTGTCGCTGAGAGTATTACACAGACACTGGGAATATTACACTGGCACTGTGAATATTACTTTGACACTGTGAGTTTTGTCTGACACTGTGAATTTAAAATGACACTGTGAATATCACACTCTCACTGTTTGTATTACACTGACACTGGGAGTATCACCCTGACAGAGCGAGTATCACACTGACACTGTGAGTATCACACTGACACAGTGAGTATCCAACTGACACTGAATAGTGCCTTGAGACTGTGTGTATTACACTGACACTGTGAGTATCACACTGAGAGTGTATTACACTGTCACTGAGAGTATTACACAGACACTGGGAATATTACACTGGCACTGTGAATATTACACTGACACTGAGTTTTTTCTGACACTGTGAGTTTTACACTGACACTGCGAATATCACACTCTCACTGTTTGTATTACACTGACACTGAGAGTATTGCACTGACATCGAGAGTATTACACGGACACTGTGAGTATCACACTGACAGTTTGTGTATCACACTGACACTGTGAGTATTGCACAGTCACAGAGGGCATTACACTGAAACTGTGAGTAATACACTGACACTGAGAGTATGCAAATGACATGGTGTGTATTGCACTGACACTGTGTGTATCACACTGATACTGAGAGTATCACACAGACACTGTAAGTATCACACTGGCACTGAGAATACTACACTGACACTAACAGTATTACACTGACACTGTGAGTATTACACTGACACTGTGAGTATTACACTGACACAGCGAGTATCACAATGACACAGAGTATTACACTGACACTGTGAGTATCACACTGACACTGGTAATATTACACTGACACTGAGAATATTACACTGACACTGTAACAATTAAACTGACACTGTGTGTATTACACGGACACAGAGTATTATACTTACCCTGTATAGTGCAGTGACACTGTGTGTATTACAGACATTGGGAGTATCACACTGACACAGTGAGTGTTACATTGATGCTGAGAGTGTTACACTGACACTGTGAGTATTGCATTGACACTGTGAGTATTACACCATCACTGTGAGGGTAAGTATCACACTGGCACTGAAAATACTACACTGACACTGAGAATAATACACTGATACTGAGAATAATACACTGACACTGTGTGTATTACACAGACACTGAGAGTATTACATTGACACTGTTTGTATTCCACTGACACTGGGAGTATCAGACTGACACTGGGAGTATCAGACTGACACTGGGAGTATCAGACTGACACTGGGAGTATCAGACTGACACTGGGAGTATCACACTGACACTGTGTGTATTACACTGACACTGTGTGCATTACACTGACACTGAGAATATTACACTGACACTGAGAATATTACACTGACACAATAACTATTAACCTGACACTGTGTGTATTACACGGTCACTGAGAGTATTACACTTATCCTGTATAGTGCACTGACACTGTGTGTATTACACTGACACTGGGAGTATCACACTGACACTGTGAGTATCACACTGACATGCGAGTATTACTCTGACACTGAGATTATTACATTGACTCTGAGATTATTACACTGACACTGTGAGTACTACAGTGGCACTGTGAGTATTACTCTGACACAGAGTATTACATTGACACTGAGAGTATTACAATGACACTGTGTGTATTACACTGACACTGGGAGTATCACACTGACACTGTGAGTATCACACCTACACTGTGAGCATCACACTGGCACTGAGAAAATTAAGAATTAATTGAGAGAGATACAGAGAGTATTACACAGACACTGGGAATATTACACTGGCACTGTGAATATTACACCAACACTGTGAGTTTTACACTGACACTGTGAATATCGCACTGACACTGTTTGTATTACACTGACACAGATGTATTACACAGACTCTGTGAGTATGACAATGACACTGCGAGTATCACACTGACACTACGAGTATCACACTGACACAGCGAATATCACACTGACACTGTGAGAATCACATTGACACTGTGAGTATCACACTGACACTGTGAGTATCACACTGACACAGTGAGTATCAAACTGATACTGTATAGTGCCCTGGCACTGTGTGCATTACACTGACACTGAGAGTATTACACAGACACTGTGAGTATCACACTGACACTGAGAGTATTACATTGACACTGTGAGTATCACCCTGACACTGAGAATATTACACTGACACTGAGAATATTACACTGACGCTGAGAATATTACACTGACACTGTAACTATTAAACTGACACTGTGTGTATTACACTGACGCTGAGAATATTACACTGACACTGTAACTATTAAACTGACACTGTAACTATTAAACTGACACTGTGTGTATTACAGAGACACTGAGAGTATCACACTGACACTGGGAGTATCACACTGACACTGAGTGTATTACACTGACACTAAGAATATTACACTGACACTGAGAATATTTCACTGACACTGTAACAAATAACCTGACACTGTGTGTATTACACGGAAACTGAGAGTATTACACTTACCCGGTATAGTGCACTGACACTGTGTGTATCACACTGACACTGGGAGTATCACACTGACACAGTGAATGTTACATTGATGCTGAGAGTGTTACACTGACACTGTGAGTATTACATTGACACTGTGAGAAGTACACCGACACTGTGACTGTATGTATCACACTGGCACTGAGAATACTACACTGACACTGAGAATAATACACTGATACTGAGAATAATACACTGACAATGTGTGTATTAAACTGACACTGAGAATATTACACTGACACTGTAACTATTAAACTGACACTGTAACTATTAACCTGACACTGTGTGTATTACACGGACACTGAGAGTATTACACTTACCCTGTATAGTGCACTGACACTGTGTGTATTACAATGACACTGGGAGTTTCACACTGACACTGCGAGTAACACACTGACATGTGAGTATTACTCTGACACAGAGATTATTACATTGACTCTGAGATTATTACACTGACACTGGGAATATTACACTGACACTGTGAGTATTACACTGACACTGAGAATATAACACTGACACTGAGAATATAACACTGACACTGTAATTATTAAACTGACACTGTAACTATTAAACTGACAGTGTGTATTACAGAGACACTGAGAGTATTACATTGACACTGTGTGTATTACACTGACACTGGGAGTATCACACTGACACTGTGAGTATCACACTGACACTGAGAATATTACACTGACACGGTAACTATTAAACTGACACTGTGTGTATTACAGGGACACTGAGAGTATTACACTTACCCTGTATAGTGCACTGACACTGTGTGTATTACACTGACACTGGGAGTATCCCACTGACACTGGGAGTATCACACTGACACTGGGAGTATTACACTGACATTGTGAGTATTACACTGACACTGAGAATATTACACTGACACTGAGAATATTACACTGACACTGAGAATATTACACTGACACTGAGAATATTACACTGACACTGTGTGTATTACACTGACTCTGGGAGTATCACACTGACACAGTGAATGTTACATTGATGCTAAGAGTGTTACACTGACACTGTGAGTATTACATTGACACTGTGAGAATTACACCGACACTGTGACTGTAAGTATCACACTGGCACTGAGAATAATACACTGATACTGAGAATAATACACTGACACTGTGTGTATTACACTGACACTGAGAATATTACACTGACACTGTAACTATTAAACTGACACTTTGTGTATTACACAGACACTGAGAGTATTACACTGACCCTGTACAGTGCACTGACACTGTGTGTATTAAACTGACACTGGGAGTTTCACACTGACACTACGAGTATCACACTGACATGTGAGTATTACTCGGACACTGAGATTATTACACTGACTCTGAGATTATTACACTGACACTGCGAGTACTACAGTGGCCATGTAAGTATTACACTGACACTGAGAGTATTACACTGACACTGTGTGTATTACACTGGCACTGAAAATACTACACTGACACTGAGAATAATAGACTGATACTGAGAATAATACACTGACACTGTGTGTATTACACAGACACTGAGAGTATTACATTGACACTGTGTGTATTCCACTGACACTGGGAGTATCACACTGACACTGGGAGTATCAGATTGACACTGGGAGTATCAGACTGACACTGGGAGTATCAGACTGACACTGGGAGTATCACACTGACACTGTGTGCATTACACTGACACTGAGAATATTACACTGACACTGAGAATATTACACTGACACAATAACTATTAACCTGACACTGTGTGTATTACACGGTCACTGAGAGTATTACACTTACCCTGTATAGTGCACTGACAGTGTGTGTATTACACTGACACTGGGAGTATCACACTGACACTGCGAGTATCACACTGACATGTGAGTATTACTCTGACACTGAGATTATTACACTGACTCTGAGATTATTACACTGACACTGCGAGTACTACAGTGGCCATGTAAGTATTACACTGACACTGAGAGTATTACACTGACACTGTGTGTATTACACTGACACTGAGAATATTACACTGACACTGAGAATATTACACTGACACTGAGAATATTACACTGATACTGAGAATAATACACTGACACTGTGTGTATTAAACTGACACTGGGAGTATCACACTGACACTGCGGGTATCACACTGACACTGCGGGTATCACACTGACACTGCGGGTATCACACTGTCATTGCGAGAATCACCCTGACACTTTGAGTATTACACTAACACTGTGAGAATCGCACTGACACTGAGAATATTACACTGACACTGTATCTATTAAACTGACACTGTGTGTATTACACAGACACTGAGAGTATTACATTGACACTGTGTGTATTACACTGACACTGGGAGTATCACACTGACACTGTGAGTATTACACTGACACTGTGAGTATTACACTGACACTGTGAGTATTACACTGACACTGTGAGTATTACACTGACACTGTGAGTATTACACTGTCACTGTGTGTATTACACTGACAGAGAATATTACACTGACACTGAGAATATTACACTGACACTGTAACTATTAACCTGACACTGTGTGTATTACACGGACACTGAGAGTATTACACTTACCCCGTATAGTGCACTGACACTGTGTGTATTACACTGACACTGGGAGTATCACAATGACACAGTGAATGTTACATTGATGCTAAGAGTATTACACTGAAACTGTGAGTATTATATTGACACTGTGAGTATTACACCGACACTGTGACTGTAAGTATCACACTGGCACTGAGAATACTACACTGACACTGAGAATAATACACTGATACTGAGAATAATACACTGACACTGTGTGTATTACACTGACAGTGAAAATATTACACTGACACTGTAACTATTAAACTGACACTGTGTGTATTACACAGACGCTGAGAGTATTACACTGACCCTGTATAGTGCACTGACACTGTGTGTATTACACTGACACTGGGAGTTTCACACTGACACTGCGAGTATCACACTGACATGTGAGTATTACTCTGACACTGAGATTATTACATTGACTCTGAGATTATTACACTGACACTGAGAGTATTGCACTGATACTGAGTATTATCCAGACACTGGGAATATTACACTGAAACTGTGAGTATTACACTGACACTGAGAATATTACACTGACACTGTAACTATTAATCTGACA
Source organism: Carcharodon carcharias (assembly GCF_017639515.1). NCBI lineage: Eukaryota > Metazoa > Chordata > Chondrichthyes > Lamniformes > Lamnidae > Carcharodon > Carcharodon carcharias. Next base: position 118,198,839 of record NC_054474.1, read on the forward strand.
CTGTAACTATTAAACTGACACTGTAACTATTAAACTGAAACTGTGTGTATTACACAGACACTGTGAGTATTACACTGACCCTGTATAGTGCACTGACACTGTGTGTATTACACTGACACTGGGAGTATCACACTGACACTGTGAGCATTACTCTGACACTGAGATTATTACATTGACTCTGAGATTATTACATTTACACTGCGAGTACTACAGTGGCACTGTGAGTATTACACTGACACTGTGTGTATTACACTGATACTGAGAATATTACACTGACACTGAGAATATTACACTGGCACTGTAACTATTAACCTGACACTGTGTGTATTACATGGACACTGAGAGTATTATACTTACCCTGTATAGTGCACTGACACTGTGTGTATTACACTGACACTGGGAGTATCACGCTGACACAGTGAATGTTACATTGATGCTGAGAGAGTTACACAGACACTGTGAGTATTACATTGACACTGTGAGTATTACACCGACACTGTGACTTTAAGTATCACACTGGCACTGAGAATACTACACTGACACTGAGAATAATACACTGATACTGAGAATAATACACTGACACTGTGTGTATTACACTGACACTGAGAATATTACACTGACACTGTAACTATTAAACTGACACTGTGTGTATTACACAGACGCTGAGAGTATTACACTGACCCTGTTTAGTGCACTGACACTGTGTGTATTACACTGACACTGGGAGTTTCACACTGACACTGCGAGTATCACACTGACATGTGAGTATTACTCTGACACTGAGATTATTACATTGACTGTGAGATTATTACACTGACACTGAGAGTAGTGCACTGATACTGAGAGTATTACACAGACACTGGGAATATTACACTGACACTGTGAGTATTACACTGACACTGTGAGTATTACACTGACACTGAGAATATTACACTGACACTGTAACTATTAAACTGACACTGTAACTATTAAACTGACACAGTGTGTATTACACGGACACTGTGAGTGTTACACTGACCCTGTATAGTGCACTGACACTGGGAGTATCACACTGACACTGTGAGTATCACACCGACACTGTGAGCATTACACTGGCACTGAGAGAATTAAGAATTAATTGAGAGAGATACAGAGAGTATTACACAGACACTGGGAATATTACACTGGCACTGTGAATATTACACCGACACTGTGAGTTTTACACTGACACTGTGAATATCACACTGACCCTGTTTGTATTTCACTGACACAGATGTATTACACAGATCTGTGAGTCTCACAATGACACTGCGAGTATCACACTGACACTACAACTATCTCCCTGACACAGCGATTATCACACTGACACTGCGAGTATCACGCTGACACTACGAGTATCACACTGATACAGCGAGTATCACGCTGACACTGTGAGAATCACACTGACACTGCGAGTATTACACTGACACTGAGAATATTACACTGACACTGAGAATATTACCCTGACACTGAGAATATTACACTGACACTATAACTATTATCCTGACACTGTGTGTATTACACGGACACTGAGAGTATTACACTTACCCTTTATAGTGCACTTACACTGTGTGTATTACACTGACACTGGGAGTATCACACTGACACAGTGAATGTTACATTGATGCTGAGAGTGTTACACTGACACTGTGAGTATTACATTGATACTGTGAGAATTACACCGACACTGTGACTGTAAGTATCACACTGGCACTGAGAATACTACACTGACACTGACAGAAATTACACTGACACTAAGAGTATTACACTGACACTGTGTTTATTACACTGACACTGAGAATATTGCACTGACACTGAGAATATTACACTGACACTGTAACTATTAACCTGACACTGTGTGTATTACACGGACACTGAGAGTATTACACTTACCCTGTATAGTGCACTGACACTGTGTGTATTACACTGACACTGGGAGTATCACACTGACACAGTGAATGTTACATTGATGCTGACAGAGTTACACTGACACTGAGTATTACATTGACACTGTGAGTATTACACCGACACTGTGACTGCAAGTATCACACTGACACTGAGAATAATACACTGATACTGAGAATAATACACTGACACTGTGTGTATTACACTGTCACTGAGAATATTACACTGACAATGTAACTATTAAACTGACAGTGTGTGTATTACACAGACGCTGAGAGTATTACACTGACCCTGTACAGAGAACTGACACTGTGTGTATTACACTGACACTGGGAGTTTCACACTGACACTGAGAGTATCACACTGACATGTGAGTATTACTCTGACACTGAGATTATTACATTGACTCTGAGATTATTACACTGACACTGAGAGTATTGCACTGATACTGAGAGTATTACAAAGACACTGGGAATATTACACTGACACTGTGAATATTACACTGACACTGAGAATATTACACTGACACTGTAACTATTAAACTGACACTGTGTGTATTACACGGACACTGTGTGTATTAAACTGACCCTGTATAGTGCACTGACACTGTGTGTATTACACTGACACTGGGAGTATCACACTGACACTGTGAGTATCACACCGACACTGTGAGCATTACACTGGCTCTGAGAGAATTAAGAATTAATTGAGAGAGATACAGAGAGTATTACACAGACACTGGGAATATTACACTGGCACTGTGAATATTACACTGACACTGTGAGTTTTACACTGACACTGTGAATATCACACTGACACTCTTTGTATTTCACTGACACAGATGTATTACACAGACTCTGAGTATCACAATGACACTGCGAGTATCACACTGACACTACCACTATCTCCCTGACACAGCGATTATCACACTGACACTGTGAATATCACACTGACACTACGAGTATCACACTGACACTACGAGTATCACACTGACACAGCGAGTATCACGCTGACACTGTGAGTATCACACAGAAACTGTGAATATTACACTGACACTGTGTGTATTACACTGATACTGGGAGTATCACACTGACACTGCGGGTATCACACTGACACTGCGGGTATCACACTGACACTGCGAGTATCACACTGACACTGCGAGTATCACACTGACACTGCGAGTATCACACTGACACTGCGAGTATCACACTGACACAGTGAGTGTTTCATTGATGCTGAGAGTGTTACACTGACACTGAGTATTGCATTGAAATTGTGAGTTTTACACCAACACGGTGACTGTCAGTATCACACTGGCACTGAAAATACTACACTGACACTGAGAATAATACACTGATACTGAGAATAATACACTAACACTGTGTGTATTACACTGACACTGGGAGTATCACACTGACACTGCGGGTATCACACTGACACTGCGGGTATCACACTGACACTGCGGGTATCACACTGACACTGCGAGTGTCACACTGACACTTTGAGTATTACACTAACACTGTGAGAATCGCACTGACACTGAGAATATTACACTGACGCTGTAACTATTAAACTGACACTGTGTGTATTACACAGATACTGAGAGTATTACATTGACACTGTGTGTATTACATTGACACTGGGAGTATCACACTGACACTGGGAGTATCACACTGACACTGGGAGTATCACACTGACACTGGGAGTATTACACTGACACTGTAACTATTAACCTGACACTGTGCGTATTACACGGACACTGAGAGTATTACACTTACCCTGTATAGTGTCAGTGTAGTATTCTCAGTGCCAGTGTGATACTTACAGTCACAGAGTTGGTGTAATACTCGCAGTGTCAATGTAATACTCACGGTGTCAAGAGTACTACAGTGGCACTGTGAGTATTAGACTGACACTGAGAGTATTACACTGACACTGTGTGCATTACACTGACACTGTGTGCATTACACTGACACTGAGAATATTACACTGACACTGAGAATATTACACTGACACTGTAACTATTAATCTGACACTGTGTGTATTACATGGACACTGAGTGTACTACACTTACCCTGTATAGTGCACTGAGACTGTGTGTATTACACTGACACTGGGAGTATCACACTGACACTGGGAGTATCACACCGAATGTTACATTGATGCTGAGAGTGTTACACTGACACTGTGAGTATTACATTGACACTGTGAGTATTACACCGACACTGTGACTGTAAGTATCACACTGGCGCTGAGAATATTACACTGACACTGAGAATAATACACTGATACTGAGAATAATACACTGACACTGTGAGTATTACACTGACACTGAGAATATTACACTGACACTGTAACTATTAAACTGACACTGTGTGTATTACACAGACGCTGAGAGTATTACACTGACCCTGTTTAGTGCACTGACACTGTGTGTATTACACTGACACTGGGAGTATAACACTGACCCTGCGGGTATCACACTGACACTGGGAGTATCACACTGACACTGCGAGTATCACCCTGACACTTTGAGTATTACACTAACACTGTGCGAATCGCACTGACACTGAGAATATTACACTGACGCTGTAACTATTAAACTGACACTGTGTGTATTACACAGATACTGAGAGTATTACATTGACACTGTGTGTATTACATTGACACTGGGAGTATCACACTGACACTGGGAGTATCACACTGACACTGGGAGTATCACAGTGACACTGGGAGTATTACACTGACACTGGGAGTATTACACTGACACTGTAACTATTAACCTGACACTGTGTGTATTACACGGACACTGAGAGTATTACACTTACCCTGTATAGTGTCAGTGTAGTATTCTCAATGCCAGTGTGATACTTACAGTCACAGAGTTGGTGTAATACTCACAGTGTCAATTTAATACTCACAGTGTCAAGAGTACTACAGTGGCACTGTGAGTATTACACTGACACTGAGAGTATTACACTGACACTGAGAGTATTACACTGACACTGTGTGTATTACACTGACACTGGGAATATTACACTGACACTGAGAATATTACACTGACACTGTAACTATTAATCTGACACTGTGTGTATTACATGGACACTGAGAGTATTACACTTACCCTGTATAGTGCACTGAGACTGTGTGTATTACACTGACACTGGGAGTATCACACTGACACAGTGAATGTTACATTGATGCTGAGAGTATTACACTGACACTGTGAGTATTACATTGACACTGTGAGTATTACACCGACACTGTGATTGTAAGTATCACACTGGCACTGAGAATACTACACTGAAACTGAGAATAATACACTGATACTGAGAATAATACACTGACACTGTGAGTATTACACTGACACTGAGAATATTACACTGACACTGTAACTATTAAACTGGCACTGTGTGTATTACACAGACGCTGAGAACATTACACTGACCCTGATAAGTGCACTGACACTGTGTGTATTACACTGACACTGGGAGTTTCACACTGACACTGCGAGTATCACACTGACATGTGAGTATTACTCTGACACTGAGATTATTACATTGACACATTATTACACTGACACTACGACTATCTCCCTGACACAGCGATTATCACACTGACACTGCGAGTATCACACTGACACTATGAGTATCACACTGACACAGTAAATGTTACATTGATGCTGAAAGTGTTACACTGACACTGTGAGTATTATATTGAGACTGTGAGTATTACACTGACACTGTGACTGTAAGTATCACACTGGCACTGAGAATACTACACTGACACTGAGAATATTACACAGACACTGTAACTATTAAACTGACACTGTGTGTATTACACAGACGCTGAGAGTATTACACTGACCCTGTATAGTGCACTGACACTGTGTGTATTACACTGACACTGGAAGTATCACAATGACACTGCGAGTATCACACTGACACTACGACTATCTCCCTGGCACAGCGATTATCACACTGACACTGCGAGTATCACACTGACACAGTGAGTGTTTCATTGATGCTGAGAGTGTTACACTGACACTGAGTATTGCATTGAAATTGTGAGTTTTACACCAACACGGTGACTGTCAGTATCACACTGGCACTGAAAATACTACACTGACACGGAGAATAATACACTGATACTGAGAATAATACACTGACACTGTGTGTATTACACTGACACTGGGAGTATCACACTGACACTGTGGGTATCACACTGACACCGCGGGTATCAGTGTCAGGTTAATAGTTACAGTGTCAGTATAGTATTCTCAGTGTCAGTGTAATATTCTCAGTGTCATTGTAATACACACTGTATTACAGTATTACACTGTATTACACTGTATCACTGTGTCAGATGTATTACAGAGATCTGTGAGTCTCACAATGACACTGCGAGTATCACACTGACACTACGACTATCTCCCTGACACAGCGATTATCACACTGACACTGCGAGTATCACACTGACAGTACGAGTATCACACTGACAGTACGAGTATCACACTGATACAGCGAGTATCACGCTGACACTGTGAGTATCACACTGACACTGTGAGTATTACACTGACACTGTCTGTATTACACTGACACTGAGAATATTACAGTGACACTGAGAATATTACACTGACACTATAACTATTATCCTGACACTGTGTGTATTACACTGACACTGGGAGTATCACACTGACACAGTGAATGTTACATTGATGCTGAGAGTGTTACACTGACACTGTGAGTATTACATTGACACTGTGAGAATTACACCGACACTGTGACTGTAAGTATCACACTGGCACTGAGAATACTACACTGACACTGACAGAAATTACACTGACACTAAGAGTATTACACTGACACTGTGTTTATTACACTGACACTGAGAATATTGCACTGACACTGAGAATATTACACTGACACTGTAACTATTAACTTGACACTGTGTGTATTACACGGACACTGAGAGTATTACACTTACCCTTTATAGTGCACTGACACTGTGTGTATTACACTGACACTGGGAGTATCACACTGACACAGTGAATGTTACATTGATGCTGAGAGTGTTACACTGACACTGTGAGTATTACATTGACACTGTGAGTATTACACCGACACTGTGACTGCAAGTATCACACTTGCACTGAGAATAATACACTGAAACTGAGAATAATACACTGATGCTGAGAATAATACACTGACACTGTGTGTATTACACTGTCACTGAGAATATTACACTGACACTGTAACTATTAAACTGACAGTGTGTGTATTACATAGACGCTGAGATTATTACACTGACCCTGTATAGTGCACTGACACTGTGTGTATTACACTGACACTGGGAGTTTCACACTGACACTGCGAGTATCACACTGACATGTGAGTATTACTCTGACACTGAGATTATTACATTGACTCTGAGATTATTACACTGACACTGAGAGTATTGCACTGATACTGAGAGTATTACACAGACACTGTGAATATTACACTGACACTGTGAATATTACACTGACACTGTGAATATTACACTGACACTGAGAATATTACACTGACACTGTAACTATTAAACTGACACTGTAACTATTAAACTGACACTGTGTGTATTACACGGACACTGTGAGTATTAAACTGACCCTGTATAGTGCACTGACACTGTGTGTATTACACTGACACTGTGAGTATCACACCGACACTGTGAGCATTACACTGGCACTGAGAGAATTAAGAATTAATTGAGAGAGATACAGAGAGTATTACACAGACACTGGGAATATTACAGTGGCACTGTGAATATTACACTGATACTGTGAGTTTTACACTGATACTGTGAGTTTTACACTGACACTGTGAATATCACACTGACACTGTGAATATCACACTGACACTGTTTGTATTTCACTGACACAGATGTATTACACAGACTCTGTGAGTATCACGATGACACTGCGAGTATCACACTGACACTACCACTATCTCCCTGACACAGCGATTATCACACTGACACTGAATATCACACTGACACTACGAGTATCACACTGACACTACGAGTATCACACTGACACTACGAGTATCACACTGACACAGCGAGTATCACGCTGACACTGTGAGTATCACGCTGACACTGTGAGTATCACGCTGACACTGTGAGTATCACGCTGACACTGTGAGTATCACACAGACACTGTGAATATTACACTAACACTGTGTGTATTACACTGACACTGGGAGTATCACACTGACACTGCGGGTATCACACTGACACTGCGGGTATCACACTGACACTGCGGGTATCACACTGACACTGCGAGTATCACACTGACACTTTGACTATTACACTAACACTGTGAGAATCGCACTGACACTGAGAATATTACATTGACGCTGTAACTATTAAACTGACACTGTGTGTATTACACAGATACTGAGAGTATTACATTGACACTGTGTGTATTACATTGACACTGGGAGTATCACACTGACACTGGGAGTATCACACTGACACTGGGAGTATCACACTGACACTGGGAGTATTACACTGACACTGTAACTATTAACCTGACACTGTGTGTATTACACGGACACTGAGAGTATTACACTTACCCTGTATAGTGTCAGTGTAGTATTCTCAGTGCCAACGTGATACTTACAGTCACAGAGTTGGTGTAATACTCACAGTGTCAATGTAATACTCACAGTGTCAAGAGTACTACAGTGGCACTGTGAGTATTACACTGACACTGAGAGTATTACACTGACACTGTGTGTATTACACTGACACTGGGAATATTACACTGACACTGAGAATATTACACTGACACTGAGAATATTACACTGACACTGTAACTATTAATCTGACACTGTGTGTATTACATGGACACTGAGCGTATTACACTTACCCTGTATAGTGCACTGAGACTGTGTGTATTACACTGACACTGGGAGTATCACACTGACACAGTGAATGTTACATTGATGCTGAGAGTGTTACACTGACACTGTGAGTATTACATTGACACTGTGAGTATTACGCCGACACTGTGATTGTAAGTATCACACTGGCACTGAGAATACTACACTGACACTGAGAATAATACACTGATACTGAGAATAATACACTGACACTGTGAGTATTACACTGACACTGAGAATATTACACTGACACTGTAACTATTAAACTGGCACTGTGTGTATTACACAGACGCTGAGAACATCACACTGACCCTGATAAGTGCACTGACACTGTGTGTATTACACTGACACTGTGCGTTTCACACTGACACTGCGAGTATCACACTGACATGTGAGTATTACTCTGACACTGAGATTATTACAATGACACATTATTACACTGACACTACGACTATCTCCCTGACACAGCGATTATCACACTGACACTGCGAGTATCACACTGACACTACGAGTATCACACTGACACAGTAAATGTTACATTGATGCTGAAAGTGTTACACTGACACTGTGAGTATTATATTGAGACTGTGAGTATTACACTGACACTGTGACTGTAAGTATCACACTGGCACTGAAAATACTACACTGACACTGAGAATAATACACTGATACTGAGAATAATACACTGACACTGTGAGTATTACACTGACACTGAGAATATTACACTGACACTGTAACTATTAAACTGACAGTGTGTGTATTACACAGACGCTGAGAGTATTACACTGACCCTGTATAGTGCACTGACACTGTGTGTATTACACTGACACTGGGAGTTTCACACTGACACTGCGAGTATCACACTGACATGTGAGTATTACTCTGACACAGAGATTATTACATTGACTCTGAGATTATTACACTGACACTGAGAGTATTGCACTGATACTGAGAGTATTAGACAGACACTGGGAATATTACACTGACGCTGTAACTATTAAACTGACACTGTGTGTATTACACAGACACTGAGAGTATTACATTGACACTGTGTGTATTACACTGACACTGGGAGTATCACACTGACACTGCGAGTATCACACTGACACTGGGAGTATTACACTGACATTGTGAGTATTACACAGACACTGAGAATATTACACTGACACTGAGAATATTACACTGACACTGAGAATATTACACTGACACTGAGAATATTACACTGACACTGTAACTATTAACCTGACACTGTGTGTATTACACGGACACTGAGAGTATTACACTTACCCTGTATAGTGCACTGACACTGTGTGTATTACACTGACTCTGGGAGTATCATACTGACACAGTGAATGTTACATTGATGCTAAGAGTGTTACACTGACACTGTGAGTATTACACTTACCTTGTATATTGCACTGACACTGCGAGTATCACACTGACACTATGAGTATCACTCTGACACAGTAAATGTTACATTGATGCTGAAAGTGTTACACTGACACTGTGAGTATTATATTGACACTGTGAGTATTACACCGACATTGTGACTGTAAGTATCACACTGGCACTGAGAATACTACACTGACACTGAGAATAATGCACTGATACTGAGAATAATACACTGACACTGTGAGTATTACATTGACACTGGGAATATTACACTGAAACTGTGAGTATTACACTGACACTGAGAATATTACACTGACACTGTAACTATTAAACTGACACTGTAACTATTAAACTGACACTGTAACTATTAAACTGACACTGTGTGTATTATGCAGACACTGTGAGTAGTACACTGACACTATGAATATTACATTGACACTGTGGTTATTACACACACACTGTGAGTATCATAGTGACACTGCGAATATCACACTGACACTGTGAGTATCACACCGACACTGTGAGCATTACACTGGCACTGAGAGAATTAAGAATTAATTGAGAGAGGTACAGAGAGTATTACACAGACACTGGGAATATTACACTGGCACTGTGAATATTACACCGACACTGTGAGTTTTACACTGACACTGTGAATATCACACTGACACTGTTTGTATTACACTGACACATATGTATTACACAGACTCTGTGAGTATCACAATGACACTGCGAGTATCACACTGACACTACGACTATCTTCCTGACACAGCGATTGTCACACTGACACTGCGAGTATCACAATGACACAGTGAGTGTTTCATTGATGCTGAGAGTGTTACACTGACACTGAGTATTGCATTGAAATTGTGAGTTTTACACCAACACGGTGACTGTCAGTATCACACTGGCACTGAAAATACTACACTGACACTGAGAATAATACACTGATACTGAGAATAATACACTGACACTGTGTGTATTACACTGGCACAGGGAGTTTCACACTGACACTGCGAGTATCACACTGACATGTGAGTATTACTCTGACACTGAGATTATTACATTGACTCTGAGATTATTACACTGACACTGCGAGTACTACAGTGGCCATGTGAGTATTACACTGACACTGAGAGTATTACACTGACACTGTGTGTATTACAATGACACTGAGAATATTACACTGACACTGAGAATACTATACTGACACTGTAACTATTAACCTGACACTGTGTGTATTACACAGACGCTGAGAGTATTACACTGACCCTGTACAGTGCACTGACACTGTGTGTATTACACTGACACTGGAAGTATCACACTGACACTGTGAGTATCACACCGACACTGTGAGCATTACACTGGCACTGAGAGAATTAAGAATTAATTGAGAGAGATACAGAGAGTATTACACAGACACTGGGAATATTACACTGGCACTGTGAATATTACACCGACACTGAGTTTTACACTGACACTGTGAATAACACACTGACACTGTTTGTATTACACTGACACAGATGTATTACACAGACTCTGTGAGTATCACAATGACACTGCGAGTATCACACTGACACTACGACTATCTCCCTGACACAGCGATTATCACACTGACACTGAGAGTATCACACTGACACAGTGAGTGTTTCATTGATGCTGAGAGTGTTACACTGACACTGAGTATTGCATTGACACTGTGAGTATTATACCAACACTGTGACTGTAAGTATCACACTGGCACTGAAAATACTACACTGACACTGAGAGTAATACAGTGATACTGAGAATAATACACTGACACTGTGTGTATTACACTGACACTGGGAGTATCACACTGACACTGCGGGTATCAAACTGACACTGCGGGTATCATACTGACACTGTGAGAATCACCCTGACACTGCAACAATCACCCTGACACTTTGGTTATTACACTAACACTGTGAGAATAGCACTGACACTGAGAACATTACACTGACACTGTATCTATTAAACTGACACTGTGTGTATTACATAGACACTGAGGGTATTACATTGACACTGTGTGTATAACACTGACACTGGGAGTATCACACTGACACTGGGAGTATCACAGTGACACTGGGAGTATCACACTGACACTGGGAGTATTACACTGACACTGTGAGTATTACACTGACACTGTGTGTATTACACTGACACTGAGAATATTACACTGACACTGAGAATATTACACTGACACTGAGAATATTACACTGACACTGTAACTATTAACCTGACACTGTGTGTATTACACGGACACTGAGAGTACTACACTTACCCTGTATAGTGCACTGACACTGTGTGTATTACACTTACACTGGGAGTATCACACTGACACAGTGAATGTTACATTGATGCGAAGAGTGTTACACTGACACTGTGAGTATTACATTGACACTGTGAGTATTACACCAACACTGTGACTGTAAGTATCACACTGGCACTGAGAATACTACACTGACACTGAGAATAATACACTGATACTGAGAATAATACACTGACACTGTGTGTATTACACTGACACTGTAACTATTAAACTGACACTGTAACTATTAAACTGACACTGTGTGTATTACACAGACGCTGAGAGTATTACACTGACCCTGTATAGTGCACTGACACTGTGTGTATTACACTGACACTGGGAGTTTCACACTGACACTGCGAGTATCACACTGACATGTGAGTATTACTCTGACTCTGAGATTATTACATTGACTCTGAGATTATTACACTGACACTGCGAGTACTACAGTGGCACTCTGAGTATTGCACTGACACTGAGAGTATTACACTGACAATGTGTGTTTTACACTGACAATGAGAATATTACACTGACACTGAGAATATTACACTGACACTGTAACTATTAAACTGACACTGTGTGTATTACACGGACACTGAGAGTATTACACTTACCTTGTATAGTGCACTGACACTATTTGTATTACACTGACACTGGGAGTATCACACTGACACAGTGAATGTTACATTGATGCTGAGAGTGTTACAATGACACTGTGAGTATTATACCAACTCTGTGACTGTAAGTATCACACTGGTACTGAGAATACTACACTGACACTGAGAATAATACACTGATACTGACAATAATACACTGACACTGTGTGTATTACACTGACACTGAGAATATTATACTGACACTGTAACTATTAAACTGGCACTGTGTGTATTACACAGACGCTGAGAAAATTACACTGACCCTGTTTAGTGCACTGACACTGTGTGAATTACACTGACACTGGGAGTTTCACACTGACACTGCGAGTATCACACTGACATGTGAGTATTACTCTGACACTGAGATTATTACATTGACTCTGAGATTATTACACTGACACTGAGAGTAATGCACTGATAATGAGAGTATTATACAGACACTGGGAATATTACACTGAAACTGTGAGTATTACACTGACACTGAGAATATTACACTGACACTGTAACTATTAAACTGACACTGTAACTATTAAACTGACACTGTGTGTCTTACACGGACACTGAGTATTACACTGACACTGTATAATGCACTGACACTGTGTGTATTACACTGACACTGGGAGTATCACACTGACACTGTGAGTATCACACCGACACTGTGAGCATTACACTGACAATGTGTGTATTACACTGACACTGAGAATATTACACTGACACTGAGAATATTACACTGACACTGAGAATATTACACTGACACTGAGAATATTACACTGACACTGTAACTATTAAACTGACACTGTGTGTATTACACGGACACTGAGAGTATTACACTTACCTTGTATCTTGCACTGACACTGCGAGTATCACACTGACACTATGAGTATCACTCTGACACAGTAAATGTTACATTGATGCTGAAAGTGTTACACTGACACTGTGAGTATTATATTGACACTGTGAGTATTACACCGACACTGTGACTGTAAGTATCACACTGGCACTGAGAATACTACACTGACACTGAGAATAATACACTGATACTGAGAATAATACACTGACACTGTGAGTATTACATTGACACTGGGAATATTACACTGAAACTGTGAGTATTACACTGACACTGAGAATATTACACTGACACTGTAACTATTAAACTGACACTGTAACTATTAAACTGACACTGTAACTATTAAACTGACACTGTGTGTATTATGCAGACACTGTGAGTAGTACACTGACACTATGAATATTACATTGACACTGTGGTTATTACACACACACTGTGAGTATCATAGTGACACTGCGAATATCACACTGACACTGTGAGTATCACACCGACACTGTGAGCATTACACTGGCACTGAGAGAATTAAGAATTAATTGAGAGAGATACAGAGAGTATTACACAGACACTGGGAATATTACACTGGCACTGTGAATATTACACCGACACTGTGAGTTTTACACTGACACTGTGAATATCACACTGACACTGTTTGTATTACACTGACACATATGTATTACACAGACTCTGTGAGTATCACAATGACACTGCGAGTATCACACTGACACTACGACTATCTTCCTGACACAGCGATTGTCACACTGACACTGCGAGTATCACAATGACACAGTGAGTGTTTCATTGATGCTGAGAGTGTTACACTGACACTGAGTATTGCATTGAAATTGTGAGTTTTACACCAACACGGTGACTGTCAGTATCACACTGGCACTGAAAATACTACACTGACACTGAGAATAATACACTGATACTGAGAATAATACACTGACACTGTGTGTATTACACTGGCACTGGGAGTATCACACTGACACTGCGGGTATCACACTGACACTGCGGGTATCACACTGACACTGCGGGTATCACACAGACACTGCGAGTGTCACACTGACACTTTGAGTATTACACTAACACTGTCAGAATCGCACTGACACTGAGAATATTACACTGATGCTGTAACTATTAAACTGACACTGTGTGTATTACACAGATACTGAGAGTATTACATTGACACTGTGTGTATTACATTGACACTGGGATTATCACACTGACACTGGGAGTATCACACTGACACTGGGAGTATCACACTGACACTGAGAATACTACACTGACACTGAGAATAATACACTGATACTGAGAATAATACACTGACACTGTGTGTATTACACTGACACTGGGAGTATCACACTGACACTGCGGGTATCACACTGACACTGCGGGTATCACACTGACAGTGCGAGTTTCACACTGACACTTTGAGTATTACACTAACACTGTGAGAATCGCACTGACACTGAGAATATTACACTGACGCTGTAACTATTAAACTGACACTGTGTGTATTACACAGATACTGAGAGTATTACATTGACACTGTGTGTATTACATTGACACTGGGAGTATTACACTGACACTGTAACTATTAACCTGACACTGTGTGTATTACACGGACACTGTGAGTGTTACACTGACCCTGTATAGTGCACTGACACTGGGAGTATCACACTGACACTGTGAGTATCACACCGACACTGTGAGCACTGGCACTGAGAGAATTAAGAATTAATTGAGAGAGATACAGAGAGTATTACACAGACACTGGGAATATTACACTGGCACTGTGAATATTAGACTGACACTGTGAGTTTTAATGTGAGTTTACACTGTGAATATCACACTGACACTGTTTGTATTTCACTGACACAGATGTATTACACAGCTCTGTGAGTCTCACAATGACACTGCGAGTATCACACTGACACTACGACTATCTCCCTGACACAGCGATTATCACACTGACACTGCGAGTATCACACTGACAGTACGAGTCTCACACTGACACTACGAGTATCACACTGATACAGCGAGTATCACGCTGACACTGTGAGTATCACACTGACACTGTGAGTATTACACTGACACTGTGAGTATTACACTGACACTGTCTGTATTACACTGACACTGAGAATATTACAGTGACACTGAGAATATTACACTGACACTATAACTATTATCCTGACACTGTGTGTATTACACGGACACTGAGAGTATTACACTTACCCTTCATAGTGCACTGACACTGTGTGTATTACACTGACACTGGGAGTATCACACTGACACAGTGAATGTTACATTGATGCTGAGAGTGTTACACTGACACTGTGAGTATTACATTGACACTGTGAGAATTACACCGACACTGTGACTGTAAGTATCAAACTGGCACTGAGAATACTACACTGACACTGACAGAAATTACACTGACACTAAGAGTATTACACTGACACGGTGTTTATTACACTGACACTGAGAATATTGCACTGACACTGAGAATATTACACTGACACTGTAACTATTAACCTGACACGGTGTGTATTACACGGACACTGAGAGTATTACACTTACCCTGTATAGTGCACTGACACTGTGTGTATTACACTGACACTGGGAGTATCACACTGACACAGTGAATGTTACATTGATGCTGAGAGTGTTACACTGACACTGTGAGTATTACATTGACACTGTGTGTATTACACCAACACTGTGACTGCAAGTATCACACTTGCACTGAGAATAATACACTGACACTGAGAATGATACACTGATGCTGAGAATAATACACTGACACTGTGTGTATTACACTGTCACTGAGAATATTACACTGACACTGTAACTATTAAACTGACAGTGTGTGTATTACACAGACGCTGAGAGTATTACACTGACCCTGTATAGTGCACTGATACTGTGTGTATTACACTGACACTGGGAGTTTCACACTGACACTGCGAGTATCACACTGACATGTGAGTATTACTCTGACACTGAGATTATTACATTGACTCTGAGATTATTACACTGACACTGAGAGTATTGCACTGATACTGAGAGTATCACACAGACACTGGGAATATTACACTGACACTGTGAATATTACACTGACACTGAGAATATTACACTGACACTGTAACTATTAAACTGACACTGTAACTATTAAACTGACACTGTAACTATTAAACTGACACTGTGTGTATTACACGGACACTGTGAGTATTAAACTGACCCTGTATAGTGCACTGACACTGTGTGTATTACACTGACACTGTGAGTATCACACCGACACTGTGAGCATTACACTGGCACTGAGAGAATTAAGAATTAATTGAGAGAGATACAGAGAGTATTACACAGACACTGGGAATATTACAGTGGCACTGTGAATATTACACTGACACTGTGAGTTTTACACTGACACTGTGAATATCACACTGACACTGTTTGTATTTCACTGACACAGATGTATTACACAGACTCTGTGAGTATCACAATGACACTGCGGGTATCACACTGACACTACCACTATCTCCCTGACACAGCGATTATCACACTGACACTGTGAATATCACAATGACACTACGAGTACCACACTGACACTACGAGTATCACACTGACACAGCGAGTATCACGCTGACACTGTGAGTATCACGCTGACACTGTGAGTATCACACAGACACTGTGAGTATCACACAGACACTGTGAATATTACACTGACACTGGGTGTATCACACTGACACTGGGAGTATCACACTGACACTGGGAGTATCACACTGACACTGCGGGTATCACACTGACACTGCGGGTATCACACTGACACTGCGGGTATCACACTGACACTGCGAGTATCACACTGACACTTTGACTATTACACTAACACTGTGAGAATCGCACTGACACTGTGAATATTACACTGACGCTGTAACTATTAAACTGACACTGTGTGTATTACACAGATACTGAGAGTATTGCGTTGACACTGTGTGTATTACATTGACACTGGGAGTATCACACTGACACTGGGAGTATTACACTGACACTGTAACTATTAACCTGACACTGTGTGTATTACACGGACACTGAGAGTATTACACTTACCCTGTATAGTGTCAGTGTAGTATTCTCAGTGCCAGTGTGATACTTACAGTCACAGAGTTGGTGTAATACTCACAGTGTCAATGTAATACTCGCAGTGTCAAGAGTACTACAGTGGCACTGTGAGTATTACACTGACACTGAAAGTATTACACTGACACTGTGTGTATTACACTGACACTGGGAATATTACACTGACACTGAGAATATTACACTGACACTGTAACTATTAATCTGACACTGAGTGTATTACATGGACACTGAGAGTATTACACTTACCCTGTATAGTGCACTGAGACTGTGTGTATTACACTGACACTGGGAGTATCACACTGACACAGTGAATGTTACATTGATGCTGAGAGTGTTACACTGACACTGTGAGTATTACATTGACACTGTGAGTATTACACCGACACTGTGATTGTAAGTATCACACTGGCACTGAGAATACTACACTGACACTGAGAATAATACACTGATACTGAGAATAATACACTGACACTGTGAGTATTACACTGACACTGAGAATATTACACTGACACTGTAACTATTAAACTGACACTGTGTGTATTACACAGATGCTGAGAGTATTACACTGACCCTGTATAGTGCACAGACACTGTGTGTATTACACTGACACTGGGAGTATCACACTGACCCTGCGGGCATCACACTGACACTGCTGGTATCACACTGACACTGCGGGTATCACCCTGACACTTTGAGTATTACACTAACACTGTGCGAATCGCACTGACACTGAGAATATTACACTGACACTGTAACTATTAAACTGACACTGTGTGTATTACAGAGACACTGAGAGTATTACATTGACACTGTGTGTATTACACTGACACAGATGTATTACACAGACTCTGTGAGTATCACAATGACACTGCGAGTATCACACTGACACTACGACTATCTTCCTGACACAGCGATTGTCACACTGACACTGCGAGTATCACAATGACACAGTGAGTGTTTCATTGATGCTGAGAGTGTTACACTGACACTGAGTATTGCATTGAAATTGTGAGTTTTACACCAACACGGTGACTGTCAGTATCACACTGGCACTGAAAATACTACACTGACACTGAGAATAATACACTGATACTGAGAATAATACACTGACACTGTGTGTATTACACTGGCACTGGGAGTATCACACTGACACTGCGGGTATCACACTGACACTGCGGGTATCACACTGACACTGCGGGTATCACACAGACACTGCGAGTGTCACACTGACACTTTGAGTATTACACTAACACTGTCAGAATCGCACTGACACTGAGAATATTACACTGATGCTGTAACTATTAAACTGACACTGTGTGTATTACACAGATACTGAGAGTATTACATTGACACTGTGTGTATTACATTGACACTGGGATTATCACACTGACACTGGGAGTATCACACTGACACTGGGAGTATCACACTGACACTGAGAATACTACACTGACACTGAGAATAATACACTGATACTGAGAATAATACACTGACACTGTGTGTATTACACTGACGCTGGGAGTATCACACTGACACTGCGGGTATCACACTGACACTGTGGGTATCACACTGACAGTGCGAGTTTCACACTGACACTTTGAGTATTACACTAACACTGTGAGAATCGCACTGACACTGAGAATATTACACTGACGCTGTAACTATTAAACTGACACTGTGTGTATTACACAGATACTGAGAGTATTACATTGACACTGTGTGTATTACATTGACACTGGGAGTATTACACTGACACTGTAACTATTAACCTGACACTGTGTGTATTACACGGACACTGTGAGTGTTACACTGACCCTGTATAGTGCACTGACACTGGGAGTATCACACTGACACTGTGAGTATCACACCGACACTGTGAGCACTGGCACTGAGAGAATTAAGAATTAATTGAGAGAGATACAGAGAGTATTACACAGACACTGGGAATATTACACTGGCACTGTGAATATTAGACTGACACTGTGAGTTTTAATGTGAGTTTACACTGTGAATATCACACTGACCCTGTTTGTATTTCACTGACACAGATGTATTACACAGCTCTGTGAGT
The DNA here is from genome assembly GCF_017639515.1 of Carcharodon carcharias. NCBI lineage: Eukaryota > Metazoa > Chordata > Chondrichthyes > Lamniformes > Lamnidae > Carcharodon > Carcharodon carcharias. The sequence continues at coordinate 118,219,117 of NC_054474.1, forward strand.
CTCACAATGACACTGCGAGTATCACACTGACACTACGACTATCTCCCTGACACAGCGATTATCACACTGACACTGCGAGTATCACACTGACAGTACGAGTCTCACACTGACACTACGAGTATCACACTGATACAGCGAGTATCACGCTGACACTGTGAGTATCACACTGACACTGTGAGTATTACACTGACACTGTGAGTATTACACTGACACTGTCTGTATTACACGGACACTGAGAATATTACAGTGACACTGAGAATATTACACTGACACTATAACTATTATCCTGACACTGTGTGTATTACATGGACACTGAGAGTATTACACTTACCCTTCATAGTGCACTGACACTGTGTGTATTACACTGACACTGGGAGTATCACACTGACACAGTGAATGTTACATTGATGCTGAGAGTGTTACACTGACACTGTGAGTATTACATTGACACTGTGAGAATTACACCGACACTGTGACTGTAAGTATCAAACTGGCACTGAGAATACTACACTGACACTGACAGAAATTACACTGACACTAAGAGTATTACACTGACACGGTGTTTATTACACTGACACTGAGAATATTGCACTGACACTGAGAATATTACACTGACACTGTAACTAATAACCTGACACGGTGTGTATTACACGGACACTGAGAGTATTACACTTACCCTGTATAGTGCACTGACACTGTGTGTATTACACTGACACTGGGAGTATCACACTGACACAGTGAATGTTACATTGATGCTGAGAGTGTTACACTGACACTGTGAGTATTACATTGACACTGTGTGTATTACACCAACACTGTGACTGCAAGTATCACACTTGCACTGAGAATAATACACTGACACTGAGAATGATACACTGATGCTGAGAATAATACACTGACACTGTGTGTATTACACTGTCACTGAGAATATTACACTGACACTGTAACTATTAAACTGACAGTGTGTGTATTACACAGACGCTGAGAGTATTACACTGACCCTGTATAGTGCACTGATACTGTGTGTATTACACTGACACTGGGAGTTTCACACTGACACTGCGAGTATCACACTGACATGTGAGTATTACTCTGACACTGAGATTATTACATTGACTCTGAGATTATTACACTGACACTGAGAGTATTGCACTGATACTGAGAGTATCACACAGACACTGGGAATATTACACTGACACTGTGAATATTACACTGACACTGAGAATATTACACTGACACTGTAACTATTAAACTGACACTGTAACTATTAAACTGACACTGTAACTATTAAACTGACACTGTAACTATTAAACTGACACTGTGTGTATTACACGGACACTGTGAGTATTAAACTGACCCTGTATAGTGCACTGACACTGTGTGTATTACACTGACACTGTGAGTATCACACCGACACTGTGAGCATTACACTGGCACTGAGAGAATTAAGAATTAATTGAGAGAGATACAGAGAGTATTACACAGACACTGGGAATATTACAGTGGCACTGTGAATATTACACTGACACTGTGAGTTTTACACTGACACTGTGAATATCACACTGACACTGTTTGTATTTCACTGACACAGATGTATTACACAGACTCTGTGAGTATCACAATGACACTGCGGGTATCACACTGACACTACCACTATCTCCCTGACACAGCGATTATCACACTGACACTGTGAATATCACAATGACACTACGAGTACCACACTGACACTACGAGTATCACACTGACACAGCGAGTATCACGCTGACACTGTGAGTATCACGCTGACACTGTGAGTATCACACAGACACTGTGAGTATCACACAGACACTGTGAATATTACACTGACACTGGGTGTATCACACTGACACTGGGAGTATCACACTGACACTGGGAGTATCACACTGACACTGCGGGTATCACACTGACACTGCGGGTATCACACTGACACTGCGGGTATCACACTGACACTGCGAGTATCACACTGACACTTTGACTATTACACTAACACTGTGAGAATCGCACTGACACTGTGAATATTACACTGACGCTGTAACTATTAAACTGACACTGTGTGTATTACACAGATACTGAGAGTATTGCGTTGACACTGTGTGTATTACATTGACACTGGGAGTATCACACTGACACTGGGAGTATTACACTGACACTGTAACTATTAACCTGACACTGTGTGTATTACACGGACACTGAGAGTATTACACTTACCCTGTATAGTGTCAGTGTAGTATTCTCAGTGCCAGTGTGATACTTACAGTCACAGAGTTGGTGTAATACTCACAGTGTCAATGTAATACTCGCAGTGTCAAGAGTACTACAGTGGCACTGTGAGTATTACACTGACACTGAAAGTATTACACTGACACTGTGTGTATTACACTGACACTGGGAATATTACACTGACACTGAGAATATTACACTGACACTGTAACTATTAATCTGACACTGAGTGTATTACATGGACACTGAGAGTATTACACTTACCCTGTATAGTGCACTGAGACTGTGTGTATTACACTGACACTGGGAGTATCACACTGACACAGTGAATGTTACATTGATGCTGAGAGTGTTACACTGACACTGTGAGTATTACATTGACACTGTGAGTATTACACCGACACTGTGATTGTAAGTATCACACTGGCACTGAGAATACTACACTGACACTGAGAATAATACACTGATACTGAGAATAATACACTGACACTGTGAGTATTACACTGACACTGAGAATATTACACTGACACTGTAACTATTAAACTGACACTGTGTGTATTACACAGACGCTGAGAGTATTACACTGACCCTGTATAGTGCACAGACACTGTGTGTATTACACTGACACTGGGAGTATCACACTGACCCTGCGGGCATCACACTGACACTGCTGGTATCACACTGACACTGCGGGTATCACCCTGACACTTTGAGTATTACACTAACACTGTGCGAATCGCACTGACACTGAGAATATTACACTGACACTGTAACTATTAAACTGACACTGTGTGTATTACAGAGACACTGAGAGTATTACATTGACACTGTGTGTATTACACTGACACTGGGAGTATCACACTGACACTGGAAGTATCAAACTGACACTGTGAGTATCACACCGAAACTATGAGCATTACACTGGCACTGAGAGAATTAAGAATTAATTGAGAGAGATACAGAGAGTATTACACAGACACTGGGAATATTACAATGGCACTGTGAATATTACACCGACACTGAATTTTACACTGACACTGTGAATAACACACTGACACTGTTTGTATTACACTGACACATATGTATTACACAGACTCTGTGAGTATCACAATGACACTGCGAGTATCACACTGACACTACGACTATCTCCCTGACACAGCGATTATCACACTGACACTGCCAGTATCACACTGACACAGTGAGTGTTTCATTGGTGCTGAGAGTGTTACACTGACACTGTGAGTATTGCATTGACACTGTGAGTATTATACCAACACTGTGACTGTAAGTATCACACTGGCACTGAAAATACTACACTGACACTGAGAATAATACACTGATACTAAGAATAATACACTGACACTGCGGGTATCACACTGACACAGTGAGTGTTTCATTGATGCTGAGAGTGTTACACTGACACTGTGTGAGTATTGCATTGAAACTGTGAGTATTACACCAACACGGTGACTGTAAGTATCACACTGGCACTGAAAGTACTACACTGACACTGAGAATAATACACTGATACTAACAATAATACACTGACACTGTGTGTATTACACTGACACTGCGGGTATCACACTGAAACTGTGAGTATTACACTGACACTGTGAGAATCGCACTGACACTGAGAGTATTACACTGACGCTGTAACTATTAAACTGACACTGTGTGTATTACACAGATACTGAGAGTATTATATTTACACTGTGTGTATTATACTGACACTGGGAGTATCACACTGACACTGGGAGTATCACACTGACACTGGGAGTATCACACTGACACTGTGAGCATTACACTGGCACTGAGAGAATTAAGAATTAATTGCAAGAGATACAGAGAGTATTACACAGACACTGGGAATATTACACTGGCACTGTGAATATTACACCGACACTGTGAGTTTTACACTGACACTGTGAATATCACACTGACACTGTGAATATCACACTGACACTGTTTGTATTTCACTGACACAGATGTATTACACAGACTCTGTGAGTCTCACAATGACACTGCAAGTATCACACTGACACTACGACTATCTCACTGACACAGCGATTATCACACTGACACTGCGAGTATCACACTGACACTACGAGTATCACACTGACACAGCGAGTATCACACTGACACAGCGAGTATCACACTGACACAGCGAGTATCACACTGACACAGCGAGTATCACACTGACACAGCGAGTATCACGCTGACACTGTGAGTATCGCACTGACACTGTTAGTATTACACTGACACTGTGTGTATTACACTGACACTGAGAATATTACAGTGACACTGAGAATATTACACTGACACTATAACTATTATCTTGACACTGTGTGTATTACATGGACACTGAGAGTATTACACTTACCCTTTATAGTGCACTGACACTGTGTGTATTACACTGACACTGGGAGTATCACACTGACACTGTGAGTATTACATTGACACTGTGAGAATTACACCGACACTATGACTGTAAGTATCACACTGACACTGACTGTATTACACTGACACTGGGAGTATTACACTGACACTGAGAGTATTACACTGATACTGTGTTTATTACACTGACACTGAGAATATTACACTGACACTGAGAATATTACACTGACACTGAGAATATTACACTGACACTGAGAATATTACACTGACACTGAGAATATTACACTGACACTGAGAATATTAACCTGACACTGTGTGTATTACACGGACACTGAGAGTATTACGCTTACCCTGTATAGTGCACTGACACTGTGTGTATTACACTGACTCTGGGAGTATTACACTGACACTGTGAGTGTTTCATTGATGCTGAGAGTGTTACACTGACACTGTGAGTACTGCATTGAAACTGTGAGTATTACACCAACACGGTGACTGTAAGTATCACACTGGCACTGAAAATACGACACTGACACTGAGAATAATGCACTGATACTGAGAATAATACACTGATACTGAGAATAATACACTGACACTGTGTGTATTAAACTGACACTGGGAGTATCACACTGACACTTTGAGCATTACACTAACACTGTGAGAATCGCACTGACACTGAGAATATTACACTGACGCTGTAACTATTAAACTGAAACTGTGTGTATTACACAGATACTGAGAGTATTACATTGACACTGTGTGTACTACACTGACACTGTGTGTACTACACTGACACTGGGAGTATCACACTGACACTGGGAGTATCACACTGACACTGGGAGTATCACACTGACACTGGGAGTATTACACTGACACTGGGAGTATTACACTGACACTGGGAGTATTACACTGACACTGGGAGTATTACACTGACACTGAGAATATTACACTGACACTGAGAATATTACAATGACACTGAGAATATTACACTGACACTGTAACTATTAACCTGACACTGTGTGTATTACACGGACACTGAGAGTATTACACTTACCCTGTATAGTGTCAGTGTAGTATTCTCAGTGCCAGTGTGATACTTACAGTCACAGAGTTGGTGTAATACTCACAGTGTCAATGTAATACTCACAGTGTCAAGAGTACTACAGTGGGACTGTGAGTATTACACTGACACTGAGAGTATTACACTGACACTGTGTGTATTACACTGACACTGAGAATATTACACTGACTCTGAGAATATTACACTGACACTGAGAATATTACACTGACACTGTAACTATTAACCTGACACTGTGTGTATTACATGGACACTGATAGTATTACACTTGCCCTGAATAGTGCACTGACACTGTGTGTATTACACTGACACTGGGAGTATCACACTGACACAGTGAATGTTACATTGATGCTGAGAGTGTTACACTGACACTGTGAGTATTACATTGACACTGTGAGTATTACACCGACACTGTGACTGTAAGGATCACACTGGCACTGGGAATACGACACTGACACTGAGAATAATACACTGATACTGAGAATAATACACTGACACTGTGAGTATTACACTGACACTGAGAATATTACACTGACACTGTAACTATTAAACTGACACTGTGTGTATTACACAGATGCTGAGAGTATTACACTGAAGCTGTATAGTGCACTGACACTGTGTGTATTACACTGACACTGGAAGTATCACACTGACACTGTGAGTATCACACCGACACTGTGAGCATTACACGCACTGAGAGAATTAAGAATTAATTGAGAGAGATACAGAGAGTATTACACAGACACTGGGAATATTACACTGGCACTGTGAATACTACACTGACACTGAGTTTTTCACTGACACTGTGAATAACACACTGACACTGTTTGTATTACACTGACACAGATGTATTACACAGACTCTGTGAGTATCACAATGACACTGCGAGTATCACACTGACACTACGACTATCTCCCCGACACAGCGATTATCACACTGACACTGCAAGTATCACACTGACAAAGTGAGTGTTTCATTGATGCTGAGAGTGTTACACTGACACTGTGAGTATTGCATTGACACTGTGAGTATTATACCCACACTGTGACTGTAAGTATCACACTGGAACTGAAAATACTACACTGACACTGAGAATAATACAGTGATACTGAGAATAATACACTGACACTGTGTGTATTACACTGACACTGGGAGTATCACACTGACCCTGCGGGTATCACACTGACACTGCGGGTATCACACTGACACTGCGAGTATCACCCTGACACTTTGAGTATTACACTAACACTGTGAGAATCGCACTGACACTGAGAATATTACACTGACACTGTAACTATTAAACTGACACTGTGTGTATTACACAGACACTGAGAGTATTACATTGACACTGTGTGTATTACACTGACGCTGGGAGTATCACACTGACACTGTGAGTAATACACTGACACTGTGAGTAATACACTGACACTGTGAGTATTACACTGACACTGTGAGTATTACACTGACACTGAGTATTACACTGACACTGTGAGTATTACACTGACACTGTGAGTATTACACTGACACTGTGAGTATTACACTGACACTGTGAGTATTACACTGACACTGTGTGTATTATACTGACACTGTGTGTATTATACTGACACTGTGAGTATTACACTGACACTGTGTGTATTATACTGACACTGTGTGTATTACACTGACACTGAGAATATTACACTGACACTGAGAATATTACACTGATACTGAGAATATTACAATGACACTGTAACTATTAACCTGACACTGTGTGCATTACACGGACACTGAGAGAATTACACTTACCCTGTATAGTGCACTGACACTGTGTGTATTACACTGACTCTGGGAGTATCACACTGACACAGTGAATGTTACATTGATGCTAAGAGTGTTACACTGACACTGTGAGTAATACATTGACTCTGTGAGTATTACACCGACACTGTGACTGTAAGTATCACACTGGCACTGAGAATAATACACTGACACTGAGAATAATACACTGATACTGAGAATAATACACTGACACTGCGGGTATCACACTGACACAGTGAGTGTTTCATTGATGCTGAGAGTGTTACACTGACACTGTGTGAGTATTGCATTGAAACTGTGAGTATTACACCAACACGGTGACTGTAAGTATCACACTGGCACTGAAAGTACTACACTGACACTGAGAATAATACACTGATACTAACAATAATACACTGACACTGTGTGTATTACACTGACACTGCGGGTATCACACTGAAACTGCAAGTATTACACTGACACTATGAGAATCGCACTGACAATGAGAATATTACACTGACGCTGTAACTATTAAACTGACACTGTGTGTATTACACAGATACTGAGAGTATTATATTTACACTGTGTGTATTACACTGACACTGGGAGTATCACACTGACACTGGGAGTATCACACTGACACTGTGAGCATTACACTGGCACTGAGAGAATTAAGAATTAGTTGCAAGAGATACAGAGAGTATTACACAGACACTGGGAATATTACACTGGCACTGTGAATATTACACCGACACTGTGAGTTTTACACTGACACTGTGAATATCACACTGACACTGTTTGTATTTCACTGACACAGATGTATTACACAGACTCTGTGAGTCTCACAATGACACTGCAAGTATCACACTGACACTACGACTATCTCACTGACACAGCGATTATCACACTGACACTGCGAGTATCACACTGACACAGCGAGTATCACACTGACACAGCGAGTATCACGCTGACACTGTGAGTATCGCACTGACACTGTTAGTATTACACTGACACTGTGTGTATTACACTGACACTGAGAATATTACAGTGACACTGAGAATATTACACTGACACTATAACTATTATCTTGACACTGTGTGTATTACATGGACACAGAGTATTACACTTACGCTTTATAGTGCACTGACACTGTGTGTATTACACTGACACTGGGAGTATCACACTGACACTGTGAGTATTACATTGACACTGAGAATTACACCGACACTATGACTGTAAGTATCACACTGACACTGACTGTATTACACTGACACTGGGAGTATTACACTGACACTGAGAGTATTACACTGATACTGTGTTTATTACACTGACACTGAGAATATTACACTGACACTGAGAATATTACACTGACACTGAGAATATTACACTGACACTGAGAATATTAACCTGACACTGTGTGTATTACACGGACACTGAGAGTATTACGCTTACCCTGTATAGTGCACTGACACTGTGTGTATTACACTGACTCTGGGAGTATTACACTGACACAGTGAGTGTTTCATTGATGCTGAGAGTGTTACACTGACACTGTGAGTACTGCATTGAAACTGTGAGTATTACACCAACACGGTGACTGTAAGTATCACACTGGCACTGAAAATACGACACTGACACTGAGAATAATACACTGATACTGAGAATAATACACTGACACTGTGTGTATTACACTGAAACTGCGAGTATCACACTGACACTTTGAGCATTACACTAACACTGTGAGAATCGCACTGACACTGAGAATATTACACTGACGCTGTAACTATTAAACTGAAACTGTGTGTATTACACAGATACTGAGAGTATTACATTGACACTGTGTGTACTACACTGACACTGGGAGTATCACACTGACAATGGGAGTATCACACTGACACTGGGAGTATTACACTGACACTGGGAGTATTACACTGACACTGTGAGTATTACACTGACACTGAGAATATTACACTGACACTGAGAATATTACAATGACACTGAGAATATTACACTGACACTGTAACTATTAACCTGACACTGTGTGTATTACACGGACACTGAGAGTATTACACTTACCCTGTATAGTGTCAGTGTAGTATTCTCAGTGCCAGTGTGATACTTACAGTCACAGAGTTGGTGTAATACTCACAGTGTCAATGTAATACTCACAGTGTCAAGAGTACTACAGTGGGACTGTGTGTATTACACTGACACTGAGAGTATTACACTGACACTGTGTGTATTACACTGACACTGAGAATATTACACTGACTCTGAGAATATTACACTGACACTGAGAATATTACACTGACACTGTAACTATTAACCTGACACTGTGTGTATTACATGGACACTGATAGTATTACACTTACCCTGAATAGTGCACTGACACTGTGTGTATTACACTGACACTGGGAGTATCACACTGACACAGTGAATGTTACATTGATGCTGAGAGTGTTACACTGACACTGTGAGTATTACATTGACACTGTGAGTATTACACCGACACTGTGACTGTAAGGATCACACTGGCACTGAGAATACGACACTGACACTGAGAATAATACACTGATACTGAGAATAATACACTGACACTGTGAGTATTACACTGACACTGAGAATATTACACTGACACTGTAACTATTAAACTGACACTGTGTGTATTACACAGACGCTGAGAGTATTACACTGACGCTGTATAGTGCACTGACACTGTGTGTATTACACTGACACTGGAAGTATCACACCGACACTGTGAGCATTACACGCACTGAGAGAATTAAGAATTAATTGAGAGAGATACAGAGAGTATTACACAGACACTGGGAATATTACACTGGCACTGTGAATACTACACTGACACTGAGTTTTTCACTGACACTGTGAATAACACACTGACACTGTTTGTATTACACTGACACAGATGTATTACACAGACTCTGTGAGTATCACAATGACACTGCGAGTATCACACTGACACTACGACTATCTCCCTGACACAGCGATTATCACACTGACACTGCAAGTATCACACTGACAAAGTGAGTGTTTCATTGATGCTGAGAGTGTTACACTGACACTGTGAGTATTGCATTGACACTGTGAGTATTATACCCACACTGTGACTGTAAGTATCACACTGGAACTGAAAATACTACACTGACACTGAGAATAATACAGTGATACTGAGAATAATACACTGACACTGTGTGTATTACACTGACACTGGGAGTATCACACTGACCCTGCGGGTATCACACTGACACTGCGGGTATCACACTGACACTGCGAGTATCACCCTGACACTTTGAGTATTACACTAACACTGTGCGAATCGCACTGACACTGAGAATATTACACTGACACTGTAACTATTAAACTGACACTGTGTGTATTACACAGACACTGAGAGTATTACATTGACACTGTGTGTATTACACTGACGCTGGGAGTATCACACTGTCAGTGGGAGTATCACAGTGACACTGTGAGTAATACACTGACACTGTGAGTATTACACTGGCACTGTGAGTATTACACTGACACTGTGAGTATTACACTGACACTGTGAGTATTACACTGACACTGTGTATTATACTGACACTGAGAATATTACACTGACACTGAGAATATTACACTGACACTGAGAATATTACACTGACTCTATAACTATTATCCTGACACTGTGTGTATTACATGGACACTGAGAGTATTACACTTACTCTTTGTAGTGCACTGACACTATGTGTATTACACTGACACTGGGAGTATCACACTGACACAGTGAATGTTTAATTGATGCTGAGAGTGTTACACTGACACTCTGAGTATTACATTGACACTGTGAGAATTACACCGACACTGTGACTGTAAGTATCACACTGGCACTGAGAATACTACACTGACACTGAGAATAATACACTGATACTGAGAATAATACACTGACACTGTGTGTATTACACTGACACTGTGTGTATTACACTGACACTGTAACTATTAAACTGACACTGTGTGTATTACACAGGCGCTGAGAAAATTACACTGACCCAGTTTAGTGCACTGACACTGTGTGTATTACACTGACACTGGGAGTTTCACACTGACACTGCGAGTATCACACTGACATGTGAGTATTACTCTGACACTGAGATTATTACATTGACTCTGAGATTATTACACTGACACTGCGAGTACTACAGAGGCACTGTGAGTATTACACTGACACTGTGTGTATTACACTGACACTGAGAATATTACACTGACACTGAGAATATTACACTGACACTGAGAATATTACATTGGCACTGTAACTATTAACCTGACACTGTGTGTATTACACGGACACTGAGAGTATTATACTTAGCCTGTATAGTGCACTGACACTGTGTGTATTACACTGACACTGGGAGTATCACAATGACACAGTGAATGTTACATTGATGCTGAGAGAGTTACACTGACACTGTGAGTATTACATTGACACTGTGTGTATTACACCAACTCTGTGACTGTAAGTATCACACTGGCACTGAGAATACTACACTGACACTGAGAATAATACACTGATACTGAGAATAATACACTGACACTGTGTGTATTACACTGACACTGAGAATATTACACAGACACTGTAACTATTAAACTGACACTTTGTTTATTACACAGACGCTGAGAGCATTACACTGACCCTGTTTAGTGCACTGACACTGTGTGTATTACAATGACACTGGGAGTTTCACACTGACACTGCGAGTATCACACTGACATGTGAGTATTACTCTGACACTGAGATTATTACATTGACTCTGAGATTATTACACTGACACAGAGTATTGCACTGATACTGAGAGTATTACACAGACACTGGGAATATTACACTGAAACTGTGAGTATTACACTGACACTGAGAATATTACACTGACACTGTAACTATTAAACTGACACTGTAACTATTAAACTGACACTGTGTGTATTACACGGACACTGTGAGTGTTACACTGACCCTGTATAGTGCACTGACACTCGGAGTATCACACTGACACTGTGATTATCACACCGACACTGTGAGCATTACACTGGCACTGAGAGAATTAAGAATTAATTGAGAGAGATACAGAGAGTATTACACAGACACTGGGAATATCACACTGGCACTGTGAATATTACACCGACACTGTGAGTTTTACACTGACACTGTGAATATCACACTGACACTACGACTATCTCCCTGACACAGCGATTATCACACTGACACTGCGAGTATCACACTGACACTACGAGTATCACACTGACACTACGGGTATCACACTGACACAGCGAGTATCACGCTGACACTGTGCGCATCACACTGACACTGTGAGTATTACACTGACACTGTGAGTATTACACTGACACTTTCTGTATTACACTGACACTGAGAATATTACAGTGACACTGAGAATATTACACTGACACTATAACTATTATCTTGACACTGTGTGTATTACACGGACACTGAGAGTATTACACTTACCCTTTATAGTGCACTGACACTGTGTGTATTACACTGACACTGGGAGTATCACACTGACACAGTGAATGTTACATTGATGCTGAGAGTGTTACAGTGACACTGTGAGTGTTACATTGACACTGTGAGAATTACACCGACACTGTGACTATAAGTATCACACTGGCACTGAGAATACTACACTGGCACTGACTGTATTACACTGACACAGAGTATTACACTGACACTGTGTTTATTACACTGACACTGAGAATATTACACTGACACTGAGAATATTACACTGACACTGAGAATATTACACTGACACTGTGTGTATTACACGGACACTGTGTGTATTACACGGACACAGAGTATTACACTTACCCTGTATAGTGCACTGACACTGTGTGTATTACACTGACACTGGGAGTATCACACAGACACAGTGAATGTTACATTGCTGCTGAGAGTGTTACACTGACACTGTGAGTATTACATTGACACTGTGAGTATTACACCAACACTGTGACTGCAAGTATCACACGGGCACTGAGAATAATACACTGACACTGAGAATACTACACTGATACTTAGAATAATACACTGACACTGTGTGTATTACACTGTCACTGAGAATATTACACTGACACTGTAACTATTAAACTGACACTGTGTGTATTACACAGACGCTGGGAGTATTACACTGACCCTGTATAGTGCACTGACACTGTGTGTATTACACTGACACTGGGAGTTTCACACTGACACTGCGAGAATCACACTGACATGTGAGTATTACTCTGACACTGAGATTATTACATTGACTCTGAGATTATTACACTGACACTGAGAGTATTGCACTGATACTGTGAGTATTACACTGACACTGAGAATATTACACTGACACTGTAACTATTAAACTGACACTGTAACTATTAAACTGACACTGTAACTATTAAACTGACACTGTGTGTATTACACGGACACTGTGAGTATTACACTGATCCTGTATAGTGCACTGACACTGTGTGTATTATACTGACGCTGGGATTATCACACTGACACTGTGAGTATCACACCGATACTGTGAGCATTACATTGGCACTGAGAGAATTAAGAATTAATTGAGAGAGATACAGAGAGTATTACACAGACACTGGGAATATTACACTGGCACTGTGAATATTACACTGACACTGTGAGTTTTACACTGACACAGTGAATATCACGCTGACACTGTTTGTATTTCACTGACACAGATGTATTACACAGACTCTGTGAGTATCACAATGACACTGCGAGTATCACACTGACACTACCACTATCTCCCTGACACAGCGATTATCACACTGACACTGCGAATATCACACTGACACTATGAGTATCACACTGACACTACGAGTATCACACTGACACTACGAGTATCACACTGACACTACGAGTATCACACTGACACTACGAGTATCACACTGACACAGCGAGTATCACGCTGACACTGTGAGTATCACACAGACACTGTGAATATTACACTGACACTGTGTGTATTACACTGACACTGAGAATATTACACTGACACTGAGAATATTACACTGACACTGAGAATATTACACTGACACTGAGAATATTACACTGACTCTATAACTATTATCCTGACACTGTGTGTATTACATGGACACTGAGAGTATTACACTTACCCTTTGTAGTGCACTGACACTATGTGTATTACACTGACACTGGGAGTATCACACTGACACAGTGAATGTTTAATTGATGCTGAGAGTGTTACACTGACACTCTGAGTATTACATTGACACTGTGAGAATTACACCGACACTGTGACTGTAAGTATCACACTGGCACTGAGAATACTACACTGACACTGAGAATAATACACTGATACTGAGAATAATACACTGACACTGTGTGTATTACACTGACACTGTGTATTACACTGACACTGTAACTATTAAACTGACACTGTGTGTATTACACAGACGCTGAGAGTATTACACTGACCCTGCATTTTGCACTGACACTGTGTGTATTACACTGACACTGGGAGTTTCACACTGACACTGCGAGTATCACACTGACATGTGAGTATTACTCTGACACTGAGATTATTACATTGACTCTGAGATTATTACACTGACACTGCGAGTACTACAGTGGCACTATGAGTATTGCACTGACACTGAGAGTATTACACTGACACTGTGTGTATTACACTGACACTGTGTTTATGACACTGACACTGAGAATATTACACTGACGCTGTAACTATTAACCTGACACTGTAACTATTAACCTGACACTGTGTGCATTACACGGACACTGAGAGTATTACACTTACCCTGTATAGTGCACTGACACTGTGTGTATTACACTGACACTGGGATCATCACACTGACACAGTGAATGTTACATTGATGCTGAGAGTGTTACACTGACACTGAGTATTACATTGACACTGTGAGTATTACACGGACACTGTGACTGTAAGTATCACACTGGCACTGAGAATAATACACTGACACAGAGCATATTACACTGACACTGTAACTATTAACCTGACACTGTGTGTATTACACGGACACAGAGTATTACACTTAGCCTGTATAGTGCACTGACACTGTGTGTATCACACTGACACTGGGATTATCACACTGACAAAGTGAATGTTACATTGATGCTAAGAGTGTATACACTGACACTGTGAGCATTACATTGACACTGTGAGTATTACACCGACACTGTGTCTGTAAGTATCACACTGGCAATCAGAATACTACACTGACACTGAGAATAATACACTGATACTGAGAATAATACACTGACACTGTGTGTATTACACTGACACTGAGAATATTACACTGACACTGTAACTATTAAACTGACACTGTGTGTATTACACAGACGCTGAGAGTATTACACTGACCCTGTATAGTGCACTGACACTGTGTGTATTACACTGACACTGGAAGTTTCACACAGACTCCGCGAGTATCACATTGACATGTGAGTATTACTCTGACACTGAGATTATTACATTGACTCTGAGATTATTACACTGACACTGCGAGTACTACAGTGGCACTGTGAGTATTACACTGACACTGAGAGTATTACACTTACACTGAGAGTATTACACTGACACTGTGTGTATTACACTGACACTGAGAATATTACACTGACACTGAGAATATTACACTGACACTGAGAATATTACACTGACACTGAGAATATTACACTGACTCTGTAACTATTAACCTGACACTGTGTGTATTACACGGACACTGAGAGTATTACACGGACACTGAGATTATTACACTTACCCTGTATAGTGCACTGACACTGTGTGTATTACACTGACAGTGGGAGTATCACTCTGACACAGTGAATGTTACATTGATGCTGAGAGTGTTACACTGACACTGTGAGTATTACATTGACACTGTGAGTATTACACCGACACTGTGACTGTAAGTATCACACTGGCACTGAGAATAATACACTGATACTGAGAATAATACACTGACACTGTGTGTATTACACAGACGCTGAGAGTATTACACTGACCCTGTATAGTGCACTGACACTGTGTGTATTACACTGACACTGGGAGTTTCACACTGACACTGCGAGTATCACACTGACATGTGAGCATTACTCTGACACTGACATTATTACATTGACTCTGAGATTATTACACTGACACTGAGAGTATAGCACTGATTCTGAGAGTATTACACAGACACTGAGAATATTACACTGACACTGTGAATATTACACTGACACTGAGAATATTACACTGACACTGTAACTATTAAACTGACACTGTAACTATTAAACTGACACTGTAACTATTAAACTGACACTGTGTGTAATACACGGACACTGAGTATTACACTGACCCTGTATAGTGCACTGACACTGTGTGTATTACACTGACACTGGGAGTATCACACTGACACTGTGAGTATCACACCGACACTGTGAGCATTACACTGGCACTGAGAGAATTAAGAATTAATTGAGAGAGATACAGACAGTATTACACAGACACTGGGAATATTACACTGGCACTGTGAATATTACACTGACACTGTGAGTTTTACACTGACACAGTGAATATCACGCTGACAATGTTTGTATTTCACTGACACAGATGTATTACACAGACTCTGTGAGTATCACAATGACACTGCGAGTATCACACTGACACTACCACTATCTCCCTGACACAGCGATTATCACACTGACACTGCGAATATCACACTGACACTAAGAGTATCACACTGACACTACGAGTATCACACTGACACTACGAGTATCACACTGACACAGCGAGTATCACGCTGACACTGTGAGTATCACACAGACACTGTGAATATTACACTGACACTGTGTGTATTACACTGACACTGAGAATATTACACTGACACTGAGAATATTACACTGACACTGAGAATATTACACTGACTCTATAACTATTATCCTGACACTGTGTGTATTACATGGACACAGAGTATTACACTTACCCTTTGTAGTGCACTGACACTATGTGTATTACACTGACACTGGGAGTATCACACTGACACAGTGAATGTTTAATTGATGCTGAGAGTGTTACACTGACACTCTGAGTATTACATTGACACTGTGAGAATTACACCGACACTGTGACTGTAAGTATCACACTGGCACTGAGAATACTACACTGACACTGAGAATAATACACTGACACTGTGTGTATTACACTGACACTGTGTGTATTACACTGACACTGTAACTATTAAACTGACACTGTAACTATTAAACTGACACTGTGTGTATTACACAGACGCTGAGAAAATTACACTGACCCTGTTTAGTGCACTGACACTGTGTGTATTACACTGACACTGGGAGTTTCACACTGACACTGCGAGTATCACACTGACATGTGAGTATTACTCTGACACTGAGATTATTACATTGACTCTGAGATTATTACACTGACACTGCGAGTACTACAGTGGCACTATGAGTATTGCACTGACACTGAGAGTATTACACTGACACTGTGTGTATTACACTGACACTGTGTTTATGACACTGACACTGAGAATATTACACTGACACGGAGAATATTACACTGACACTGTAACTATTAACCTGACACTGTGTGCATTACACGGACACTGAGAGTATTACACTTACCCTGTATAGTGCACTGACACTGTGTGTATTACACTGACACTGGGATCATCACACTGACACAGTGAATGTTACATTGATGCTGAGAGTGTTACACTGACACTGTGAGTATTACATTGACACTGTGAGTATTACACGGACACTGTGACTGTAAGTATCACACTGGCACTGAGAATAATACACTGACACAGAGCATATTACACTGACACTGTAACTATTAACCTGACACTGTGTGTATTACACGGACACAGAGTATTACACTTAGCCTGTATAGTGCACTGACACTGTGTGTATCACACTGACACTGGGATTATCACACTGACAAAGTGAATGTTACATTGATGCTAAGAGTGTATACACTGACACTGTGAGTATTACATTGACACTGTGAGTATTACACCAACACTGTGTCTGTAAGTATCACACTGGCAATCAGAATACTACACTGACACTGAGAATAATACACTGATACTGAGAATAATACACTGACACTGTGTATTACACTGACACTGAGAATATTACACTGACACTGTAACTATTAAACTGACACTGTGTGTATTACACAGACGCTGAGAGTATTACACTGACCCTGTATAGTGCACTGACACTGTGTGTATTACACTGACATTGGAAGTTTCACACTGACTCTGCGAGTATCACATTGACATGTGAGTATTACTCTGACACTGAGATTATTACATTGACTCTGAGATTATTACACTGACACTGCGGGTACTACAGTGGCACTGTGAGTATTACACTGACACTGAGAGTATTACACTTACACTGAGAGTATTACACTGACACTGTGTGTATTACACTGACACTGAGAATATTACACTGACACTGAGAATATTACACTGACACTGAGAATATTACACTGACTCTGTAACTATTAACCTGACACTGTGTGTATTACACGGACACTGAGAGTATTACACTTACCCTGTATAGTGCACTGACACTGTGTGTATTACACTGACAGTGGGAGTATCACACTGACACAGTGAATGTTACATTGATGCTGAGAGTGTTACACTGACACTGTGAGTATTACATTGACACTGTGAGTATTACACCGACACTGTGACTGTAAGTATCACACTGGCACTGAGAATAATACAATGATACTGAGAATAATACACTGACACTGTGTGTATTACACAGACGCTGAGAGTATTACACTGACCCTGTATAGTGCACTGACACTGTGTGTATTACACTGACACTGGGAGTATCACACTGACATGTGAGCATTACTCTGACACTGACATTATTACATTGACTCTGAGATTATTACACTGACACTGAGAGTATTGCACTGATTCTGAGAGTATTACACAGACACTGAGAATATTACACTGACACTGAGAATATTACACTGACACTGAGAATATTACACTGACACTGTAACTATTAAACTGACACTGTAACTATTAAACTGACACTGTAACTATTAAACTGACACTGTGTGTAATACACGGACACTGAGTATTACACTGACCCTGTATAGTGCACTGACACTGTGTGTATTACACTGACACTGGGAGTATCACACTGACACTGTGAGTATCACACCGACACTGTGAGCATTACACTGGCACTGAGAGAATTAAGAATTAATTGAGAGAGATACAGACAGTATTACACAGACACTGGGAATATTACACTGGCACTGTGAATATTACACCGACACTGTGAGTTTTACACTGACACTGTGAATATCACACTGACACTGTTTGTATTTCACTGACACAGATGTATTACACAGATTCTGTGAGTATCACAATGACACTGCGAGTATCACACTGACACTACGACTATCTCCATGACACAGCGATTATCACACTGACACGGCGAATATCACACTGACACTACGAGTATCACACTGATACAGCGAGTATCACGCTGACACTGTGAGTATCACACAGACACTGTGAATATTACACTGACACTGTGTGTATTACACTGACACTGAGAATATTACACTGACACTGAGAATATTACACTGACACTATAACTATTATCCTGACACTGTGTGTACTACATGGACACTGAGAGTATTACACTTACCCTTTATAGTGCACTGACACTGTGTGTATTACACTGACACTGGGAGTATCACACTGACACAGTGAATGTTACATTGATGCTGAGAGTGTTACACTGACACTGTGAGTATTACATTGATACTGTGAGAATTACACCGACACTGTGACTGTAAGTATCACACTGGCACTGAGAATACTACACTGACACTGAGAATAATACACTGATACTGAGAATAATACACTGACACTGTGTGTATTACACTGACACTGAGAATATTACACTGACACTGAGAATATTACACTGACACTGTAACTATTAAACTGACACCGTGTGTATTACACAGATGCTGAGAGTATTACACTGATCCTGTATAGTGCACTGACACTGTGTGTATTACACTGACACTGGGAGTTTCACTCTGACACTGCGAGTATCACACTGACATGTGAGTATTACTCTGACACTGAGATTATTACATTGACTCTGAGATTATTACACTGACACTGCGAGTACTACAGTCGCACTGTGAGTATTGCACTGACACGGAGAGTATTACACTGACACTGTGTGTATTACACTGACACTGTGTGTATGATACTGACACTGAGAATATTACACTGACACGAAGAATATTACACTGACACGAAGAATATTACACTGACACTGTAACTATTAACCTGACACTGTGTGCATTACACGGACACTGAGAGTATTACACTTACCCTGTATAGTGCACTGACACTGTGTGTATTACACTGACACTGGGATTATCACACCGAAACAGTGAATGTTACATTGATGCTGAGAGTGTTACACTGACACTGTGAGTATTACATTGATACTGTGAGTATTACACCGACACTGTGACTGTAAGTATCACACTGACACTGAGAATCATACACAGATACTGAGAATTATACACTGACACTATGTGTATTACAATGACACTGAGAATATTACACTGACACTGTAACTATTAAACTGACACTGTGTGTATTACACAGACGCTGAGAGTATTACACTGACACTGTATAGTGCACTGACACTGTGTGTATTACACTGACACTGGGAGTTTCACACTGACATGTGAGTATTACTCTGACACTGAGATTATTACATTGACTCTGAGATTATTACACTGACACTGAGAGTATTGCACTGATACTGAGAGTATTACACAGACACTGGGAATATTACACTGACACTGTGAGTATTACACTGACACTGAGAATATTACACTGACACTGTAACTATTAAACTGACACTGTAACTATTAAACTGACACTGTGTGTATTATGCAGACACTGTGAGTAGTACACTGACACTATGAATATTACATTGACACTGTGGTTATTACACACACACTGTGAGTATCACAGTGACACTGCGAATATCACACTGACACTGTGAGTATCACACCGACACTGTGAGCATTACACTGGCACTGAGAGAATTAAGAATTAATTGAGAGAGATACAGACAGTATTACACAGACACTGGGAATATTACACTGGCACTGTGAATATTACACCGACACTGTGAGTTTTACACTGACACTGTGAATATCACACTGACACTTTTTGTATTTCACTGACACAGATGTATTACACAGACACTGTGAGTATCACAATGACACTGCGAGTATCACACTGACACTACGAATATCTCCCTGACACAGCGATTATCACAGTGACATGGCGACTATCACACTGACACTACGAGTATCACACTGATACAGCGAGTATCACGCTGACACTGTGAGTATCACAAAGACACTGTGAATATTACACTGACACTGTGTGTATTACACTGACACTGAGAATATTACACTGACACTGAGAATATTACACTGACACTATAACTATTATCCTGACACTGTGTGTATTACACGGACACTGAGAGTATTACACTTACCCTTCATAGTGCACTGACACTGTGTGTATTACACTGACACTGGGAGTATCACACTGACACAGTGAATGTTACATTGATGCTGAGAGTGTTACACTGACACTGTGAGTATTACATTGACACTGTGAGAATTACACCGACACTGTGACTGTAAGTATCACACTGGCACTGAGAATACTACACTGACACTGAGAATAATACACTGATACTGAGAATAATACACTGACACTGTGTGTATTACACTGACACTGAGAATATTACACTGACACTGTAACTATTAAACTGACACTGTGTGTATTACACAGATGCTGAGAGTATTACACTGATCCTGTATAGTGCACTGACACTGTGTGTATTACACTGACACTGGGAGTTTCACTCTGACACTGCGAGTATCACACTGATATGTGAGTATTACTCTGACACTGAGATTATTACATTGACTCTGAGATTATTATACTGACACTGCGAGTACTACAGTGGCACTGTGAGTATTGCACTGACACTGAGAGTATTACACTGACACTGTGTGTATTACACTGACACTGTGTATATGATACTGACACGGAGAATATTACACTGACACGAAGAATATTACACTGACACTGTAACTATTAACCTGACACTGTGTGCATTACATGGACACTGAGAGTATTACACTTACCCTGTATAGTGCACTGACACTGTGTGTATTACACTGACACTGGGATTATCACACTGACACAGTGAATGTTACATTGATGCTGAGAGTGTTACACTGACACTGTGAGTATTACATTGATACTGTGAGTATTACACCGACACTGTGACTGCAAGCATCACACTGACACTGAGAATCATACACAGATACTGAGAATTATACACTGACACTGTGTGTATTACAATGACACTGAGAATATTACACTGACACTGTAACTATTAAACTGACACTGTGTGTATTACACAGACGCTGAGAGTATTACACTGACCCTGTATATTGCACTGACACTGTGTGTATTACACTGACACTGGGAGTTTCACACTGACAATGCTAGTATCACACTGACATGTGAGTATTACTCTGACACTGAGATTATTACATTGACTCTGAGATTATTACACTGACACTGAGAGTATTACACTGATACTGAGAGTATTACACTGACACTGGGAATATTACACTGACACTGTGAGTATTACACTGACACTGAGCATATTACACTGACACTGTGAGTATTATACTGACACTGAGAATATTACACTGACACTGTAGCTATTAAACTGACACTGTAACTATTAAACTGACACTGTGTGTATTACGCGGACACTGTGAGTATTACACTGACACTGTGAGTATCACACTAACACTGTGAGCATTACACTGGCACTGAGAGAATTAAGAATTAATTGAGAGAGATACAGAGAGTATTACACAGACACTGGGAATATTACAGTGGCACTGTGAATATTACACCAACGCTGTGAGTTTTACACTGACACTGTGAATATCACACTGACACTGTTTGTATTACACTGACACAGATGTATTACACAGACTCTGTGAGTATCACAATGACATGCGAGTATCACACTGACACTACGACTATCTCCCTGACACAGCGATTATCACACTGACACTGCGAGTATCACACTGACACTACGAGTATCACACTGACACAGCGAGTATCACGCTGACACTGTGAGTATCACACTGACACTGTGAGTATCACACTGACACTGTGAGTATCAAACTGATACTGTATAGTGCCCTGGCACTGTGTGCATTACACTGACACTGAGAGTATTACACAGACACTGTGAGTATCACACTGACACTGAGAGTATTACACTGACACTGAGAGTATTACACTGACACTGAGAGTATTACACTGACACTGATAGTATTACACTGACACTGATAGTATTACACTGACACTGAGAGTATTACACTGACACTGAGAGTATTACACTGACACTGTGAGTATCACCCTGACACTGAGAATATTACACTGACACTGAGAATATTACACTGACACTAACAATTAAACTGACACTGTGTGTCTTCCACGGACACTGAGAGTATTACACTTACCCTGTAGAGTGCACTGAAACTGTGTGTATTACACTGACACTGTGTGTCTTCCACGGACACTGAGAGTATTGCACTTACCCTGTATAGTGCACTGACACTGTGTGCATTATGCTGACACTGTGAGTACTATACCGACACTGTGAGCGTTACACTGGCACTGAGTGTATTAAACTGACATTGTGAGTATTACACAGACACTGTGAGTAGTACACTGACACTATGAATATTACATTGACACTGAGGTTATTACACACACACTGTGAGTATCACAGTGACACTGCGAATATCACACTGACACTACGAGTATCACAGTGACACTACGTGCATCACACTGACACAGCGAGTATCACACTGACTCAGCGAGTTTCACACTGACACAGCGAGTTTCACACTGACACAGCGAGTTTCACACTGACACAGCGAGTTTCACACTGACACAGCGAGTTTCACACTGACACAGCGAGTTTCACACTGACACAGCGAGTTTCACACTGACACAGCGAGTTTCACACTGACACAGCGAGTTTCACACTGACACAGCGAGTTTCACACTGACACAGCGAGTTTCACACTGACTCAGCGAGTATCACACTGACTCAGCGAGTATCACACTGACTCAGCGAGTATCACACTGACTCAGCGAGTATCACACTGACACTGAGAGTATTACACAGACACTGTGGGTATCACACTGACACTGATAGTAATACACAGACACTGTGGCTATTACACTGACAATGTGTGTATTACAATGACACTGAGAGTATTACACAGACACTGTGAGTATCACACTGACACTGATAGTAATACAGTGACACTGTGGCTATTACACTGACAATGTGTGTATTACACTGACACAGAGTATTACTCAGACACAGCGAGTATCGCACTGACACAACGAGTATCACACTGACTCAGCGAGTATCACACTGACACTGAGAGTATTACACAGATGCTGTGGGTATCACACTGACACTGATAGTAATACACTGACACTGTGGCTATTACACTGACAATGTGTGTATTACACTGACACTGTGAGTATCACACTGAAAGAGAGAGTATCACACTGACACTGCTAGTAACACACTGAAACTGTGAGTATCACACTGTCACTGAGAGTATTACACAGACACTGGGAATATTACACTGGCACTGTGAATATTACACTGACACTGTGAGTTTTACACTGACACTGTGAATATCACACTCTCACTGTATTACACTGACACTGAGAGTATCACACTGACCCTATATAGTGCACAGGCATTGTGTGTGTTACACTGACACTGAGAGTATTACACTGACACTGAGAGTATTACACAGATACTGTGAGCATCGCGCTGACAGTTTGTGTATCACACTGACACTGCGAGTATTACAATGTCACTGAGAGCATTACACTGAAACTGTGAGTATGACAATGTCATTGTGTGTATTGCACTGACTCTGTGTGTATCACACTGATACTGAGAGTATTACACAGACACTGTAAGTATCACACTGGCACTGAGAATACTACACTGACACTGAGAATATTACACTGACACTGTGAGTATTACACTGACACTGAGAATATTACACTGACATGGAGAATATTACACTGACATGGAGAATATTACACTGACACTGTGCGTATTACACTGACACTGGGAGTATCACACTGACACTGTGAGCATTAATACTCTCAGTGCCAGTGTAATGCTCACAGTGTCAGTGTGATACTCCCAGTGTCAGTGTAATACACACAGTGTCAGTGTAACACGCTCAGTGTCAGTGTAATACTCACAATGTCAGTTTAATACTCTCAGTGCCAGTGTAAACCGACACTGTGAGTATTACACTGACACTGAGAATATTACAATGACACTGAGAATATTACACTGACACTGAGAATATTACACTGACACTGTAACTATTAAACTGACACTGTGTGTATTACACGGACACTGTGAGTATTACACTGACCCTGTATAGTGCACTGACACTGAGACTGGGAGTATCACACTGACACTATGAGTATCACACCGACACTGTGAGCATTACACTGGCACTGAGAGTATTACACTGACACTGAGAATATTACAGTGACACTGTGAGTATTAAACTGACACTGTGAGTACTACACTGACACTATGAATATTACATTAACACTGAGGGCATTACACACACTGTGAGTATCACAGTGACACTGCGAATATCACACTGACACTACGAGTATCACACTGACACTAAGAGTATCACACTGACACTAAGAGTATCACACTGAAACTACGTGCATCACACTGACACTGCATGCATCACACTGACGCAGCAAGTATCACACAGACTCAGCAAGTATCACACTGACACTGAGAGTATTACACTGATACTGAGAGTATCACCCTGACACAGCGAGTATCACACTGACACTGTGAGTATCACACTGACACTGTATAGTGCCCTGACACTGTGTGTATTACACTGACACTGTGAGTATCACACAGACACTGTGAGTATCACACTGACACTGAGAGTATCAAGCTGACACAGCGAGTATCACGCTGACACAGCGAGTATCACACTGACACAGCGAGTATCACACTGACACAGCGAGTATCACACTGCCACTTTGAGTTTCACACTGACTCTTTGAGTATCACACTGACACTGTGAGTATCACACTGACACAGTGAGTATCAAACTGACACTGCATAGCGCCCTGATACTGTTATTACATGGACACAGAGAGGATTACACTGACCCTGTATAGTGCACTGACACTGTGTGTATTACACTGACACTGAGAGTATTACACTGACACTGCGAGTACTACACTGACACTGCGAGTACTGCACTGACACTGAGACTATTGCACTGATACTGAGAGTATTACACAGACACTGGGAATATTACACTGGCACTGTGAGTATTACACTGACACTGAGACTATTGCACTGATACTGATAGTATTACACAGACACTGGGAATATTACACTGGCACTGTGAATATTACACCAACATTGTAAGTTTTACACTGACACTGTGAATATCACACAGACACTGTTTGTATTACAGTGACACTGAGAGTATTACGCAGGCACTGTGAGTGTCGCACTGACACTACAGCTATCACACTGACACTGTAAGTATCACACTGACACTACGGGTATCACACTGACACTGTGAGTATTACACTGACACAGCGGGTATCACACTGACACAGTGAGCATCAAACTGACACTGTATAGTGCCCTGACACTGTGTGTATTACACTGACACTGAGAGTATCACACTGACAATGTGTGCATTACACTGACACTGAGAGTATTACACAGACACTGTGAGTATCAGACTAAAGCTGTGTGTTTTACACTGACACTGAGAGTATTACACTGACACTGTGAGTATCACCCTGACAGAGCGAGTATCACACTGACACTGTGAGTATCACACTGACACAGTGAGTATCAAACTGACACTGTATAGTGCCCTGACACTGTGTGTATTACACTGACACTGTGAGTATCAGACTAAAGCTGTGTGTTTTACACTGACACAGAGTATTACACTGACACTGTGAGTATTACACTGATACTGACAGTATTACACTGACAATGAGAGTATCACCCTGACAGAGCGAGTATCACACTGACACTGTGAGTATCACACTGACACAGTGAGTATCAAACTGACACTGTATAGTGCCCTGACACTGTGTGTATTACACTGACACTGTGAGTATCACAATGAGAGTGTATGACACTGTCACCGAGAGTATTACACAGATACTTGGAATATTACACTGGCACTGTGAATATTACACTGACACTGTGAGTTTTACACTGACACTGTGAGTTTTACACTGACACTGTGAGTTTTACACTGACACTGTGAGTTTTACACTGACACTGTGAATATCACACTCTCACTGTTTGTATTACACTGACACTGAGAGTATCACACTGACCCTATATAGTGCAATGACACTGTGTGTGTTACACTGACACTGAGAGTATTACACTGATACTGTGAGCATCACACTGACAGTCCGTGTATCACACTGACACTGTGAGTATTACAATGTCACTGAGAGAATTACACTGAAACTGTGAGTATTACACTGACACTGAGAGTATGACAATGACAATGTGTGTATTGCACTGACTCTGTGTGTATCACATTGATACTGAGAGTATTACGCAGAAACTTTAAGTATCACACTGGCACTGAGAATACTACACTGACACTGAGAATATAACACTGACACTGTGAGTATTACACTGATACTGTGAGTATTACACTGACACTGAGAATATTACACTGACACTGTAACTATTAAACTGACACTGTGTGTTTTACACAGTCACTGAGAGTATTACAATGACCCTGTATAGTGCACTGACACTGTGTGTATAATACTGACACTGGGAGTATCACACTGACACTGCAAGTATCACACCGGCACTGTGAGCATTACGCTGGCACTGAGAGTATTAAACTGACACTGTGAATACTACACTGACACTATGAATATTACATTGACACTGAGGGTATTACACACACACTGTGAGTATCACAGTGACACTGCGAATATCACACTGACACTACGAGTATCACACTGACACTACGAGTATCACACTGACACTAAGAGTATGTATCACACTGAAACTACGTGCATCACACTGACACTACGTGCATCACACTGACACTACGTGCATCACACTGACAGAGCGAGTAACACAAAGACTAAGCGAGTATCACACTGACACAGTGAGTATCAAACTGATACTGTATAGTGCCCTGACACTGTGTGTATTACACTGACACTGAGAGTATTACACTGACACTGCGAGTACTACACTGACACTGCGAGTACTGCACTGACACTGAGACTATTGCACTGATACTGAGAGTATTACACAGACACTGGGAATATTACACTGGCACTGTGAGTATTACACTGACACTGAGACTATTGCACTGATACTGATAGTATTACACAGACACTGGGAATATTACACTGGCACTGTGAATATTACACCAACATTGTAAGTTTTACACTGACACTGTGAATATCACACAGACACTGTTTGTATTACAGTGACACTGAGAGTATTACGCAGGCACTGTGAGTGTCGCACTGACACTACAGCTATCACACTGACACTGTAAGTATCACACTGACACTACGGGTATCACACTGACACTGTGAGTATTACACTGACACAGCGGGTATCACACTGACACAGTGAGCATCAAACTGACACTGTATAGTGCCCTGACACTATGTGTATTACACTGACACTGAGAGTATCACACTGACAATGTGTGCATTACACTGACACTGAGAGTATTACACAGACACTGTGAGTATCAGACTAAAGCTGTGTGTTTTACACTGACACTGAGAGTATTACACTGACACTGTGAGTATCACCCTGACAGAGCGAGTATCACACTGACACTGTGAGTATCACACTGACACAGTGAGTATCAAACTGACACTGTATAGTGCCCTGACACTGTGTGTATTACACTGACACTGTGAGTATCAGACTAAAGCTGTGTGTTTTACACTGACACAGAGTATTACACTGACACTGTGAGTATTACACTGATACTGACAGTATTACACTGACAATGAGAGTATCACCCTGACAGAGCGAGTATCACACTGACACTGTGAGTATCACACTGACACAGTGAGTATCAAACTGACACTGTATAGTGCCCTGACACTGTGTGTATTACACTGACACTGTGAGTATCACAATGAGAGTGTATGACACTGTCATCGAGAGTATTACACAGATACTTGGAATATTACACTGGCACTGTGAATATTACACTGACACTGTGAGTTTTACACTGACACTGTGAGTTTTACACTGACACTGTGAGTTTTACACTGACACTGTGAATATCACACTCTCACTGTTTGTATTACACTGACACTGAGAGTATCACACTGACCCTATATAGTGCAATGACACTGTGTGTGTTACACTGACACTGAGAGTATTACACTGATACTGTGAGCATCACACTGACAGTCCGTGTATCACACTGACACTGTGAGTATTACAATGTCACTGAGAGAATTACACTGAAACTGTGAGTATTACACTGACACTGAGAGTATGACAATGACAATGTGTGTATTGCACTGACTCTGTGTGTATCACATTGATACTGAGAGTATTACGCAGAAACTTTAAGTATCACACTGGCACTGAGAATACTACACTGACACTGAGAATATAACACTGACACTGTGAGTATTACACTGATACTGTGAGTATTACACTGACACTGAGAATATTACACTGACACTGTAACTATTAAACTGACACTGTGTGTTTTACACAGTCACTGAGAGTATTACAATGACCCTGTATAGTGCACTGACACTGTGTGTATAATACTGACACTGGGAGTATCACACTGACACTGCAAGTATCACACCGGCACTGTGAGCATTACGCTGGCACTGAGAGTATTAAACTGACACTGTGAATACTACACTGACACTATGAATATTACATTGACACTGAGGGTATTACACACACACTGTGAGTATCACAGTGACACTGCGAATATCACACTGACACTACGAGTATCACACTGACACTACGAGTATCACACTGACACTAAGAGTATGTATCACACTGAAACTACGTGCATCACACTGACACTACGTGCATCACACTGACACTACGTGCATCACACTGACAGAGCGAGTAACACAAAGACTAAGCGAGTATCACACTGACACAGTGAGTATCAAACTGATACTGTATAGTGCCCTGACACTGTGTGTATTACACTGACACTGTGAGTATTACACTGACACTGAGAGTATTACACAGACACTGGGAATATTACACTGGCACTGTGAGTATTACACTGACACTGAGACTATTGCACTGATACTGAGAGTATTACACAGACACCGGGAATATTACACTGGCACTGTGAATATTACACCGACATTGTGAGTTTTACACTGACACTGTGAATATCACACAGACACTGTTAGTATTACACTGACACAGAGAGTATTACGCAGTCACTGTGAGTATCACACTGACACTACGAGTATCACACTGACACTGTGAGTATCACACTGACACAGCGAGTATCACACTGACACAGCGAGTATCACACTGACACAGCGAGTATCACACTGACACAGCACAGCAAGTATCAAACTGACAATTTATAGTGTCCTGACACATTGTCAGTGTGATACTCTCAGTGTCAGTGTAATACACACAGTGTGTATTACACTGACACTGAGAGTATTACACAGACACTGTGAGTATCACACTGAAACTGTGTGTATTACACTGAAACTGAAAGTATTACACTGAAACTGAAAGTATTACACTGACACTGTGAGTATTACACTGACACTGACAGTGTTACACTGACATTGAGTGTATCACCCTGACACAGCAAGTATCACACTGACACTGTGAGTATCATACTGACACAGTGAGTATCAAACTGACACTGTATAGTGCCCTGACACTGTGTGCATTACACTGTCACTGAGAGTATTACACAGACACTGGGAATATTACACTGGCACTGTGAATATTACACCAGCACTGTGAATTTTACACTGACACGGTGAATATCACACTCTCACTGTTTGTATTATACTGACACTGAGATAATTACACTGACACTGTGAGTATTACACGGACACTGTGAGTATCACACTGACAGTTTGTGCATCACACTGACACTGTGAGTATTACAATGTCACTGAGAGCATTACACTGAAACAGTGCATATTACACTGACACTGAGAGTATGACACTGACATTGTGTGTATTGCACTGACACTGTGTGTCTCACACTGATACTGTGAGTATCACACTGACACTGTGAGTATCACACTGACACTGTGAGTATCACACTGACACTGTGAGTATCAAACTAACACAGTAAGTATCGAACTGACACAGTGAGTATCAAACTGACACTGTATAGTGCCCTGACACTGTGTTATTACACAGACACTGAGAGTATTACACTGACCCTGTATAGTGCACTGACACTGTGTGTATTACACTGACACTGACAGTATTACACACACACTGGGAATATTACACTAGCACTGTGAGTATTATACTGACACTGAGATTATTGCACTGACACTGAGAGTATTACACTGACACTGTGAGTATTACACGGACACTGTGAGTATCACACTGACAGTTTGTGTATCACACTGACACTGTGAGTATTACAATGTCACTGAGAGCATTACGCTGAAACTGTGAGTATTACACTGACACTGAGAGTATGACACTGACATTGTGTGTATTGCACTGACACTGTGTGTATCACACTGATACTGTGAGTATCACACTGACACTGTGAGTATCACACTGACACAGTGAGTATCAAACTGACACAGTGAGTATCAAACTGACACAGTGAGTATCAAACTGACACTGTATAGTGCCCTGACACTGTGTTATTACACAGACACTGAGAGTATTACACTGACCCTGTATAGTGCACTGACACTGTGTGTATTACACTGACACTGAGAGTATTACACTGACACTGAGAGTATTACTCTGATACTGCGAGTACTACACTGACACTGAGAGTATTACACTGACACTGAGACTATTGCACTGATACTCAGAGTATTACACAGACAGTGGGAATATTACACTGGCACTGTGACTATTATACTGACACTGAGATTATTGCACTGGTACGGAGAGTATTACACAGACACTGTGAATATTACACTGGCACTGTGAATATTACACCGACACTGAGTTTTACACTGACACTGTGAATATTACACTCTCACTGTTTGTATTACACTGACACTGAGAGTATTACACAGACACTGTGAGTATCACAGTGACAAAGTATGTATTACACTGACACTGAGAGTATTACACAGACACTGAGAGTATTACACAGACACTGAGAGTATTACACTGACACTGAGAGTATTACACAGACACTCTGAGTATCACCCTGACAAAGCGAGTATCACTCTGATACTGAGTATCACACTGACAGTGTGAGTATTACACTGTCAGTCAGAGCATTACACAGACACTGGGAATATTACACTGGCACTGTGAATATTACACTGACACTGTGAGTTTTACACTGACACTGTGAATATCACACTCACACTGTGTATGTTACACTGACACTGAGAGTATTACAATGACACTGAGAGTATTACACGGACATTGTGAGTATCACACTGACAGTTTGTGTATCACACTGAAACTGTGAGTTTTACACTGTCACTGAGAGCATTACACTGAAACTGTGAGTATTACACTGACACTGAGAGTATGACACTGACATTGTGTGTATTGCACTGACACTGTGTGTATCACACTGATACTGTGAGTATCACACAGACACTGTAAGTATCACACTGGCACTGAGAATACTACACTGACACTGACAGTATTACACTGACACTGAGAGTATCACACTGACACTGAGAGTATCACACTGACACTGAGAGTATCACACTGATGCTGAGAGTATCACACTGATGCTGAGAGTATCACACTGACACTGAGAGTATCACACTGACACTGAGAGTATCACACTGACACTGTGTGTATTACACTGACACTGAGAATATTACACTGGCACTGAGAATATTACACTGGCACAGAGTATTACACTGACACTGAGAGTATCACACTGATGCTGAGAGTATCACACTGATGCTGAGAGTATCACACTGACACTGAGAGTATCACACTGACACTGAGAGTATCACACTGACACTGTGTGTATTACACTGACACTGAGAATATTACACTGGCACTGAGAATATTACACTGGCACAGAGTATTACACTGACACTGAGAGTATCACCCTGACACAGCGAGTATCACCCTGACACTGAGTATCAAACTGATACTGTGAGTATCAAACTGACACAGTGAGTATCAAACTGACACAGTGAGTATCAAACTGACACCGTATAGTGCACTGACACTGTGTGTGTCACACTGACACTGTGACTATCACACTGACACTGTGAGTGTTACACTGACACTAAGAGTATTAGACTGACACTGAGAGTATCAAGCTGGCACAGCGAGTATCAAGCTGGCACAGC
Source organism: Carcharodon carcharias (assembly GCF_017639515.1). Classification (NCBI taxonomy): domain Eukaryota; kingdom Metazoa; phylum Chordata; class Chondrichthyes; order Lamniformes; family Lamnidae; genus Carcharodon; species Carcharodon carcharias. The sequence continues at coordinate 118,253,444 of NC_054474.1, forward strand.
GAGTATCACACTGACACTGTGAGTATTACACTGACACAGTAAGTATCAGACTGACACAGTGAGTATCAAACTGACACAGTGAGTATCAAACTGACACTGTATAGTGCCCTGACACTGTGTTATTACACTGACACTGAGAGTATTACACTGACACTGCGAGTACTACACTGACACTGCGAGTACTACACTGACACTGAAAGTATTACACTGACACTGAGACTATTGCACTGATACTCAGAGTATTACACAGACAGTGGGAATATTACACTGGCACTGTGACTATTATACTGACACTGAGATTATTGCACTGATACGGAGAGTATTACACAGACACTGTGAATATTACACTGGCACTGTGAATATTACACCGACACTGAGTTTTACACTGACACTGTGAATATCACACTCTCACTGTTTGTATTACACTGACACTGAGAGTATTACACAGACACTGTGAGTATCACACTGGCACTGAGAATACTACACTGACACTGAGAATATTACACTGACACTGTGAGTATTACACTGACACTGAGAATATTACACTGACATGGAGAATATTACACTGACATGGAGAATATTACACTGACACTGTGCGTATTACACTGACACTGGGAGTATCACACTGACACTGTGAGCATTAATACTCTCAGTGCCAGTGTAATGCTCACAGTGTCAGTGTGATACTCCCAGTGTCAGTGTAATACACACAGTGTCAGTGTAACACGCTCAGTGTCAGTGTAATACTCACAATGTCAGTTTAATACTCTCAGTGCCAGTGTAAACCGACACTGTGAGTATTACACTGACACTGAGAATATTACAATGACACTGAGAATATTACACTGACACTGAGAATATTACACTGACACTGTAACTATTAAACTGACACTGTGTGTATTACACGGACACTGTGAGTATTACACTGACCCTGTATAGTGCACTGACACTGAGACTGGGAGTATCACACTGACACTATGAGTATCACACCGACACTGTGAGCATTACACTGGCACTGAGAGTATTACACTGACACTGAGAATATTACAGTGACACTGTGAGTATTAAACTGACACTGTGAGTACTACACTGACACTATGAATATTACATTAACACTGAGGGCATTACACACACTGTGAGTATCACAGTGACACTGCGAATATCACACTGACACTACGAGTATCACACTGACACTAAGAGTATCACACTGACACTAAGAGTATCACACTGAAACTACGTGCATCACACTGACACTGCATGCATCACACTGACGCAGCAAGTATCACACAGACTCAGCAAGTATCACACTGACACTGAGAGTATTACACTGATACTGAGAGTATCACCCTGACACAGCGAGTATCACACTGACACTGTGAGTATCACACTGACACTGTATAGTGCCCTGACACTGTGTGTATTACACTGACACTGTGAGTATCACACAGACACTGTGAGTATCACACTGACACTGAGAGTATCAAGCTGACACAGCGAGTATCACGCTGACACAGCGAGTATCACACTGACACAGCGAGTATCACACTGACACAGCGAGTATCACACTGCCACTTTGAGTTTCACACTGACTCTTTGAGTATCACACTGACACTGTGAGTATCACACTGACACAGTGAGTATCAAACTGACACTGCATAGCGCCCTGATACTGTTATTACATGGACACAGAGAGGATTACACTGACCCTGTATAGTGCACTGACACTGTGTGTATTACACTGACACTGAGAGTATTACACTGACACTGCGAGTACTACACTGACACTGCGAGTACTGCACTGACACTGAGACTATTGCACTGATACTGAGAGTATTACACAGACACTGGGAATATTACACTGGCACTGTGAGTATTACACTGACACTGAGACTATTGCACTGATACTGATAGTATTACACAGACACTGGGAATATTACACTGGCACTGTGAATATTACACCAACATTGTAAGTTTTACACTGACACTGTGAATATCACACAGACACTGTTTGTATTACAGTGACACTGAGAGTATTACGCAGGCACTGTGAGTGTCGCACTGACACTACAGCTATCACACTGACACTGTAAGTATCACACTGACACTACGGGTATCACACTGACACTGTGAGTATTACACTGACACAGCGGGTATCACACTGACACAGTGAGCATCAAACTGACACTGTATAGTGCCCTGACACTGTGTGTATTACACTGACACTGAGAGTATCACACTGACAATGTGTGCATTACACTGACACTGAGAGTATTACACAGACACTGTGAGTATCAGACTAAAGCTGTGTGTTTTACACTGACACTGAGAGTATTACACTGACACTGTGAGTATCACCCTGACAGAGCGAGTATCACACTGACACTGTGAGTATCACACTGACACAGTGAGTATCAAACTGACACTGTATAGTGCCCTGACACTGTGTGTATTACACTGACACTGTGAGTATCAGACTAAAGCTGTGTGTTTTACACTGACACAGAGTATTACACTGACACTGTGAGTATTACACTGATACTGACAGTATTACACTGACAATGAGAGTATCACCCTGACAGAGCGAGTATCACACTGACACTGTGAGTATCACACTGACACAGTGAGTATCAAACTGACACTGTATAGTGCCCTGACACTGTGTGTATTACACTGACACTTGTGAGTATCACAATGAGAGTGTATGACACTGTCACCGAGAGTATTACACAGATACTTGGAATATTACACTGGCACTGTGAATATTACACTGACACTGTGAGTTTTACACTGACACTGTGAGTTTTACACTGACACTGTGAGTTTTACACTGACACTGTGAATATCACACTCTCACTGTTTGTATTACACTGACACTGAGAGTATCACACTGACCCTATATAGTGCAATGACACTGTGTGTGTTACACTGACACTGAGAGTATTACACTGATACTGTGAGCATCACACTGACAGTCCGTGTATCACACTGACACTGTGAGTATTACAATGTCACTGAGAGAATTACACTGAAACTGTGAGTATTACACTGACACTGAGAGTATGACAATGACAATGTGTGTATTGCACTGACTCTGTGTGTATCACATTGATACTGAGAGTATTACGCAGAAACTTTAAGTATCACACTGGCACTGAGAATACTACACTGACACTGAGAATATAACACTGACACTGTGAGTATTACACTGATACTGTGAGTATTACACTGACACTGAGAATATTACACTGACACTGTAACTATTAAACTGACACTGTGTGTTTTACACAGTCACTGAGAGTATTACAATGACCCTGTATAGTGCACTGACACTGTGTGTATAATACTGACACTGGGAGTATCACACTGACACTGCAAGTATCACACCGGCACTGTGAGCATTACGCTGGCACTGAGAGTATTAAACTGACACTGTGAATACTACACTGACACTATGAATATTACATTGACACTGAGGGTATTACACACACACTGTGAGTATCACAGTGACACTGCGAATATCACACTGACACTACGAGTATCACACTGACACTACGAGTATCACACTGACACTAAGAGTATGTATCACACTGAAACTACGTGCATCACACTGACACTACGTGCATCACACTGACACTACGTGCATCACACTGACAGAGCGAGTAACACAAAGACTAAGCGAGTATCACACTGACACAGTGAGTATCAAACTGATACTGTATAGTGCCCTGACACTGTGTGTATTACACTGACACTGAGAGTATTACACTGACACTGCGAGTACTACACTGACACTGCGAGTACTGCACTGACACTGAGACTATTGCACTGATACTGAGAGTATTACACAGACACTGGGAATATTACACTGGCACTGTGAGTATTACACTGACACTGAGACTATTGCACTGATACTGATAGTATTACACAGACACTGGGAATATTACACTGGCACTGTGAATATTACACCAACATTGTAAGTTTTACACTGACACTGTGAATATCACACAGACACTGTTTGTATTACAGTGACACTGAGAGTATTACGCAGGCACTGTGAGTGTCGCACTGACACTACAGCTATCACACTGACACTGTAAGTATCACACTGACACTACGGGTATCACACTGACACTGTGAGTATTACACTGACACAGCGGGTATCACACTGACACAGTGAGCATCAAACTGACACTGTATAGTGCCCTGACACTGTGTGTATTACACTGACACTGAGAGTATCACACTGACAATGTGTGCATTACACTGACACTGAGAGTATTACACAGACACTGTGAGTATCAGACTAAAGCTGTGTGTTTTACACTGACACTGAGAGTATTACACTGACACTGTGAGTATCACCCTGACAGAGCGAGTATCACACTGACACTGTGAGTATCACACTGACACAGTGAGTATCAAACTGACACTGTATAGTGCCCTGACACTGTGTGTATTACACTGACACTGTGAGTATCAGACTAAAGCTGTGTGTTTTACACTGACACAGAGTATTACACTGACACTGTGAGTATTACACTGATACTGACAGTATTACACTGACAATGAGAGTATCACCCTGACAGAGCGAGTATCACACTGACACTGTGAGTATCACACTGACACAGTGAGTATCAAACTGACACTGTATAGTGCCCTGACACTGTGTGTATTACACTGACACTGTGAGTATCACAATGAGAGTGTATGACACTGTCATCGAGAGTATTACACAGATACTTGGAATATTACACTGGCACTGTGAATATTACACTGACACTGTGAGTTTTACACTGACACTGTGAGTTTTACACTGACACTGTGAGTTTTACACTGACACTGTGAATATCACACTCTCACTGTTTGTATTACACTGACACTGAGAGTATCACACTGACCCTATATAGTGCAATGACACTGTGTGTGTTACACTGACACTGAGAGTATTACACTGATACTGTGAGCATCACACTGACAGTCCGTGTATCACACTGACACTGTGAGTATTACAATGTCACTGAGAGAATTACACTGAAACTGTGAGTATTACACTGACACTGAGAGTATGACAATGACAATGTGTGTATTGCACTGACTCTGTGTGTATCACATTGATACTGAGAGTATTACGCAGAAACTTTAAGTATCACACTGGCACTGAGAATACTACACTGACACTGAGAATATAACACTGACACTGTGAGTATTACACTGATACTGTGAGTATTACACTGACACTGAGAATATTACACTGACACTGTAACTATTAAACTGACACTGTGTGTTTTACACAGTCACTGAGAGTATTACAATGACCCTGTATAGTGCACTGACACTGTGTGTATAATACTGACACTGGGAGTATCACACTGACACTGCAAGTATCACACCGGCACTGTGAGCATTACGCTGGCACTGAGAGTATTAAACTGACACTGTGAATACTACACTGACACTATGAATATTACATTGACACTGAGGGTATTACACACACACTGTGAGTATCACAGTGACACTGCGAATATCACACTGACACTACGAGTATCACACTGACACTACGAGTATCACACTGACACTAAGAGTATGTATCACACTGAAACTACGTGCATCACACTGACACTACGTGCATCACACTGACACTACGTGCATCACACTGACAGAGCGAGTAACACAAAGACTAAGCGAGTATCACACTGACACAGTGAGTATCAAACTGATACTGTATAGTGCCCTGACACTGTGTGTATTACACTGACACTGTGAGTATTACACTGACACTGAGAGTATTACACAGACACTGGGAATATTACACTGGCACTGTGAGTATTACACTGACACTGAGACTATTGCACTGATACTGAGAGTATTACACAGACACCGGGAATATTACACTGGCACTGTGAATATTACACCGACATTGTGAGTTTTACACTGACACTGTGAATATCACACAGACACTGTTAGTATTACACTGACACAGAGAGTATTACGCAGTCACTGTGAGTATCACACTGACACTACGAGTATCACACTGACACTGTGAGTATCACACTGACACAGCGAGTATCACACTGACACAGCGAGTATCACACTGACACAGCGAGTATCACACTGACACAGCAAGTATCAAACTGACAATTTATAGTGTCCTGACACATTGTCAGTGTGATACTCTCAGTGTCAGTGTAATACACACAGTGTGTATTACACTGACACTGAGAGTATTACACAGACACTGTGAGTATCACACTGAAACTGTGTGTATTACACTGAAACTGAAAGTATTACACTGAAACTGAAAGTATTACACTGACACTGTGAGTATTACACTGACACTGACAGTGTTACACTGACATTGAGTGTATCACCCTGACACAGCAAGTATCACACTGACACTGTGAGTATCATACTGACACAGTGAGTATCAAACTGACACTGTATAGTGCCCTGACACTGTGTGCATTACACTGTCACTGAGAGTATTACACAGACACTGGGAATATTACACTGGCACTGTGAATATTACACCAGCACTGTGAATTTTACACTGACACGGTGAATATCACACTCTCACTGTTTGTATTATACTGACACTGAGATAATTACACTGACACTGTGAGTATTACACGGACACTGTGAGTATCACACTGACAGTTTGTGCATCACACTGACACTGTGAGTATTACAATGTCACTGAGAGCATTACACTGAAACAGTGCATATTACACTGACACTGAGAGTATGACACTGACATTGTGTGTATTGCACTGACACTGTGTGTCTCACACTGATACTGTGAGTATCACACTGACACTGTGAGTATCACACTGACACTGTGAGTATCACACTGACACTGTGAGTATCAAACTAACACAGTAAGTATCGAACTGACACAGTGAGTATCAAACTGACACTGTATAGTGCCCTGACACTGTGTTATTACACAGACACTGAGAGTATTACACTGACCCTGTATAGTGCACTGACACTGTGTGTATTACACTGACACTGACAGTATTACACACACACTGGGAATATTACACTAGCACTGTGAGTATTATACTGACACTGAGATTATTGCACTGACACTGAGAGTATTACACTGACACTGTGAGTATTACACGGACACTGTGAGTATCACACTGACAGTTTGTGTATCACACTGACACTGTGAGTATTACAATGTCACTGAGAGCATTACGCTGAAACTGTGAGTATTACACTGACACTGAGAGTATGACACTGACATTGTGTGTATTGCACTGACACTGTGTGTATCACACTGATACTGTGAGTATCACACTGACACTGTGAGTATCACACTGACACAGTGAGTATCAAACTGACACAGTGAGTATCAAACTGACACAGTGAGTATCAAACTGACACTGTATAGTGCCCTGACACTGTGTTATTACACAGACACTGAGAGTATTACACTGACCCTGTATAGTGCACTGACACTGTGTGTATTACACTGACACTGAGAGTATTACACTGACACTGAGAGTATTACTCTGATACTGCGAGTACTACACTGACACTGAGAGTATTACACTGACACTGAGACTATTGCACTGATACTCAGAGTATTACACAGACAGTGGGAATATTACACTGGCACTGTGACTATTATACTGACACTGAGATTATTGCACTGGTACGGAGAGTATTACACAGACACTGTGAATATTACACTGGCACTGTGAATATTACACCGACACTGAGTTTTACACTGACACTGTGAATATTACACTCTCACTGTTTGTATTACACTGACACTGAGAGTATTACACAGACACTGTGAGTATCACAGTGACAAAGTATGTATTACACTGACACTGAGAGTATTACACAGACACTGAGAGTATTACACAGACACTGAGAGTATTACACTGACACTGAGAGTATTACACAGACACTCTGAGTATCACCCTGACAAAGCGAGTATCACTCTGATACTGAGTATCACACTGACAGTGTGAGTATTACACTGTCAGTCAGAGCATTACACAGACACTGGGAATATTACACTGGCACTGTGAATATTACACTGACACTGTGAGTTTTACACTGACACTGTGAATATCACACTCACACTGTGTATGTTACACTGACACTGAGAGTATTACAATGACACTGAGAGTATTACACGGACATTGTGAGTATCACACTGACAGTTTGTGTATCACACTGAAACTGTGAGTTTTACACTGTCACTGAGAGCATTACACTGAAACTGTGAGTATTACACTGACACTGAGAGTATGACACTGACATTGTGTGTATTGCACTGACACTGTGTGTATCACACTGATACTGTGAGTATCACACAGACACTGTAAGTATCACACTGGCACTGAGAATACTACACTGACACTGACAGTATTACACTGACACTGAGAGTATCACACTGACACTGAGAGTATCACACTGACACTGAGAGTATCACACTGATGCTGAGAGTATCACACTGATGCTGAGAGTATCACACTGACACTGTGAGTATCACACTGACACTGAGAGTATCACACTGACACTGTGTGTATTACACTGACACTGAGAATATTACACTGGCACTGAGAATATTACACTGGCACAGAGTATTACACTGACACTGAGAGTATCACACTGATGCTGAGAGTATCACACTGATGCTGAGAGTATCACACTGACACTGAGAGTATCACACTGACACTGAGAGTATCACACTGACACTGTGTGTATTACACTGACACTGAGAATATTACACTGGCACTGAGAATATTACACTGGCACAGAGTATTACACTGACACTGAGAGTATCACCCTGACACAGCGAGTATCACCCTGACACTGAGTATCAAACTGATACTGTGAGTATCAAACTGACACAGTGAGTATCAAACTGACACAGTGAGTATCAAACTGACACCGTATAGTGCACTGACACTGTGTGTGTCACACTGACACTGTGACTATCACACTGACACTGTGAGTGTTACACTGACACTAAGAGTATTAGACTGACACTGAGAGTATCAAGCTGGCACAGCGAGTATCAAGCTGGCACAGCGAGTATCACACTGACACTGTGAGTATTACACTGACACAGTAAGTATCAGACTGACACAGTGAGTATCAAACTGACACAGTGAGTATCAAACTGACACTGTATAGTGCCCTGACACTGTGTTATTACACTGACACTGAGAGTATTACACTGACACTGCGAGTACTACACTGACACTGCGAGTACTACACTGACACTGAAAGTATTACACTGACACTGAGACTATTGCACTGATACTCAGAGTATTACACAGACAGTGGGAATATTACACTGGCACTGTGACTATTATACTGACACTGAGATTATTGCACTGATACGGAGAGTATTACACAGACACTGTGAATATTACACCGGCACTGTGAATATTACACCGACACTGAGTTTTACACTGACACTGTGAATATCACACTCTCACTGTTTGTATTACACTGACACTGAGAGTATTACACAGACACTGTGAGTATCACAGTGACAAAGTGTGTATTACACTGACACTGAGAGTATTACACAGACACTGAGAGTATTACACAGACACTCTGAGTATCACCCTGACAAAGCGAGTATCACTCTGACACTGAGTATCACACTGACACTGAGTATCACACTGACACAGTGAGTATCAATCTGACACTGTAAAGTGCCCTGACACTGTGTGTATTACACTGACACTGTGAGTATCACACCGACACTGTGAGCATTACACTGGCAGTGAGAGTATTAAACTGACACTGTGAGTATTACACGGACACTGAGAGTATTACACAGACACTGTGAGTATTAAACTGACACTGTGAGTACTACACTGACACTATGAATATTACATTGACACTGAGGGTATTACACACACACTGTGATTGTCACACTGACACTGTGTATTACACTGACACTGAGAGTAGTACACTGACACAGCGAGTATCACACTGACACAGCGAGTATCACACTGACACAGCGAGTATCACACTGACACAGCGAGTATCACACTGACACAGCGAGTATCACACTGACACAGCGAGTATCACACTGACACTGTGAGTATCACACTGACACTGTGAGTATCACACTGTCACAGTGAGTATCACACTGACACTGTAGTGTGCCCTGACACTGTGTGTAATACACTGACACTGTGAGCATTACACTGACACTGTGAGCATTACACTGACACTGTGAGTATTACACTGACACTGAGAGTATTACACTGACACTGTGAGTATTAAACTGACACTGTAGTGTGCCCTGAAACTGTGTGTAATACACTGACACTGTGAGTATCACACCGACACTGTGAGCATTACACTGACACTGAGAGTATTACACTGACACTGTGAGTATCAAACTAACACAGTAAGTATCGAACTGACACAGTGAGTATCAAACTGACACTGTATAGTGCCCTGACACTGTGTTATTACACAGACACTGAGAGTATTACACTGACCCTGTATAGTGCACTGACACTGTGTGTATTACACTGACACTGACAGTATTACACACACACTGGGAATATTACACTAGCACTGTGAGTATTATACTGACACTGAGATTATTGCACTGACACTGAGAGTATTACACTGACACTGTGAGTATTACACGGACACTGTGAGTATCACACTGACAGTTTGTGTATCACACTGACACTGTGAGTATTACAATGTCACTGAGAGCATTACACTGAAACTGTGAGTATTACACTGACACTGAGAGTATGACACTGACATTGTGTGTATTGCACTGACACTGTGTGTATCACACTGATACTGTGAGTATCACACTGACACTGTGAGTATCACACTGACACTGTGAGTATCACACTGACACAGTGAGTATCAAACTGACACAGTGAGTATCAAACTGACACAGTGAGTATCAAACTGACACAGTGAGTATCAAACTGACACTGTATAGTGCCCTGACACTGTGTTATTACACAGACACTGAGAGTATTACACTGACCCTGTATAGTGCACTGACACTGTGTGTATTACACTGACACTGAGAGTATTACACTGACACTGAGAGTATTACTCTGATACTGCGAGTACTACACTGACACTGAGAGTATTACACTGACACTGAGACTATTGCACTGATACTCAGAGTATTACACAGACAGTGGGAATATTACACTGGCACTGTGACTATTATACTGACACTGAGATTATTGCACTGGTACGGAGAGTATTACACAGACACTGTGAGTTTTACACTGACACTGTGAATATCACACTCTCACTGTTTGTATTACACTGACACTGAGAGTATTACACAGACACTGTGAGTATCACAGTGACAAAGTATGTATTACACTGACACTGAGAGTATTACACAGACACTGAGAGTATTACATAGACACTGAGAGTATTACACAGACACTGAGAGTATTACACAGACACTGAGAGTATTACACAGACACTCTGAGTATCACCCTGACAAAGCGAGTATCACTCTGATACTGAGTATCACACTGACAGTGTGAGTTTTACACTGTCAGTCAGAGCATTACACAGACACTGGGAATATTACACTGGCACTGTGAATATTACACTGACACTGTGAGTTTTACACTGACACTGTGAATATCACACTCACACTGTGTATGTTACACTGACACTGAGAGTATTACAATGACACTGAGAGTATTACACGGACATTGTGAGTATCACACTGACAGTTTGTGTATCACACTGAAACTGTGAGTTTTACACTGTCACTGAGAGCATTACACTGAAACTGTGAGTATTACACTGACACTGAGAGTATGACACTGACATTGTGTGTATTGCACTGACACTGTGTGTATCACACTGATACTGTGAGTATCACACAGACACTGTAAGTATCACACTGGCACTGAGAATACTACACTGACACTGACAGTATTACACTGACACTGAGAGTATCACACTGACACTGAGAGTATCACACTGACACTGAGAGTATCACACTGATGCTGAGAGTATCACACTGATGTTGAGAGTATCACACTGACACTGAGAGTATCACACTGACACTGAGAGTATCACACTGACACTGTGTGTATTACACTGACACTGAGAATATTACACTGGCACTGAGAATATTACACTGGCACAGAGTATTACACTGACACTGAGAGTATCACCCTGACACAGCGAGTATCACCCTGACACTGAGTATCAAACTGATACTGTGAGTATCAAACTGACACAGTGAGTATCAAACTGACACAGTGAGTATCAAACTGACACCGTATAGTGCACTGACACTGTGTGTGTCACACTGACCCTGTGACTATCACACTGACACTGTGAGTGTTACACTGACACTAAGAGTATTAGACTGACACTGAGAGTATCAAGCTGGCACAGCGAGTATCAAGCTGGCACAGCGAGTATCAAGCTGGCACAGCGAGTATCACACTGACACTGTGAGTATTACACTGACACAGTAAGTATCAGACTGACACAGTGAGTATCAAACTGACACAGTGAGTATCAAACTGACACTGTATAGTGCCCTGACACTGTGTTATTACACTGACACTGAGAGTATTACACTGACACTGCGAGTACTACACTGACACTGCGAGTACTACACTGACACTGAGAGTATTACACTGACACTGAGACTATTGCACTGATACTCAGAGTATTACACAGACAGTGGGAATATTACACTGGCACTGTGACTATTATACTGACACTGAGATTATTGCACTGATAAGGAGAGTATTACACAGACACTGTGAATATTACACTGGCACTGTGAATATTACACCGACACTGAGTTTTACACTGACACTGTGAATATCACACTCTCACTGTTTGTATTACACTGACACTGAGAGTATTACACAGACACTGTGAGTATCACAGTGACAAAGTGTGTATTACACTGACACTGAGAGTATTACACAGACACTGAGAGTATTACACAGACACTCTGAGTATCACCCTGACAAAGCGAGTATCACTCTGACACTGAGTATCACACTGACACTGAGTATCACACTGACACAGTGAGTATCAATCTGACACTGTAAAGTGCCCTGACACTGTGTGTATTACACTGACACTGTGAGTATCACACCGACACTGTGAGCATTACACTGGCAGTGAGAGTATTAAACTGACACTGTGAGTATTACACGGACACTGAGAGTATTACACAGACACTGTGAGTATTAAACTGACACTGTGAGTACTACACTGACACTATGAATATTACATTGACACTGAGGGTATTACACACACACTGTGATTGTCACACTGACACTGTGTATTACACTGACACTGAGAGTATTACACTGACACAGCGAGTATCACACTGACACAGCGAGTATCACACTGACACAGCGAGTATCACACTGACACAGCGAGTATCACACTGACACAGCGAGTATCACACTGACACAGCGAGTATCACACTGACACAGCGAGTATCACACTGACACTGTGAGTATCACACTGACACTGTGAGTATCACACTGTCACAGTGAGTATCACACTGACACTGTAGTGTGCCCTGACACTGTGTGTAATACACTGACACTGTGAGTATCACACCGACACTGTGAGCATTACACTGACACTGTGAGTATTACACTGACACTGAGAGTATTACACTGACACTGTGAGTATTAAACTGACACTGTAGTGTGCCCTGAAACTGTGTGTAATACACTGACACTGTGAGTATCACACCGACACTGTGAGCATTACACTGACACTGAGAGTATTACACTGACACTGAGAGTATTAAACTGACACTGAGAGTACTAAACTGACACAGTGAGTACTACACTGACACTATGAATATTACATTGACACTGAGAGTATTACACAGACACTGGGAATATTACACTGGCACTGTGAGTATTATACTGACACTGACATTATTGCACTGATACGGAGAGTATTACACAGACACTGGGAATATTACACTGGCACTGTGAAGATTACACCGACAGTGTCAGTTTTACACTGACACTGTGAATATCACACTGACACCTTTTGTATTACACAGACACTGAGAGTATTACACAGGCACTGTGAGTATCACAGTTACACTGTGTGTATTACACTGACACTGAGAGTATTACACTGACACTGAGAGTATTACACTGACACTGTGTGTATTACACTGACACTGTGTGTATTACACTGACACTGTGTGTATTACACTGACACTGTGTGTATTACACTGACACTGAGAGTATTACACTGACACTGAGAGTATTACACTGACACTGAGAGTATTACACTGACACAGTGAGTATTACACTGACACTGTATCACCCTGACACAGTGAGTATCACACTGACACAGTAAGTATCAAACTGACACTGTATAGTGCCCTAACACTGTGTGTATTACACTGACAATGAGAGTATTACACTGATACTGTGAGTATCACCCTGACACAGCGGGTATCACACTGACACTGTGAGTATCACACTGACACTGTGAGTATTACACTGACACTGTATCACCCTGACACAGTGAGTATCACACTGACACAGTAAGTATCAAGCTGACACTGTATAGTGCTCTGACACTGTGTGTATTACACTGACACTGAGAGTATTACACTGACACTGTGTGTATTACACTGACACTGAGAGTATTACACTGATACTGTGAGTATCACCCTGACACAGCGAGTATCACACTGACACTGTGAGTATCACACTGACACAGTGAGTACCACACTGACACTGTATAGTGCTCTGACACTGTGTGTATTACACTGACAACACGAGTATTACACTGACACTGTGCATATCACACTGACAGTGTGAGTATTACACTGTCACTCAGAGCATTACACAGACACTGGGAATAGTACACTGGCACTATGAATATTACACTGACACTGTGAGTTTTACACTGACACTGTGAATATCACACTCACACTGTGTATGTTACACTGACACTGAGAGTATTACAATGACACTGAGAGTATTACACGGACATTGTGAGTATCACACTGACAGTTTGTGCATCACACTGAAACTGTGAGTTTTACACTGTCACTGAGAGCATTACACTGAAACTGTGAGTATTACACTGACACTGAGAGTATGACACTGACATTGTGTGTATTGCACTGACACTGTGTGTATCACACTGATACTGTGAGTATCACACAGACATTGTAAGTATCACACTGGCACTGAGAATACTACACTGACACTGACAGTATTACACTGACACTGAGAGTATCACACTGACACTGAGAGTATCACACTGACACTGAGAGTATCACACTGACACTGAGAGTATCACACTGACACTGAGAGTATCACACTGACACTGAGAGTATCACACTGACACTGTGTGTATTACACTGACACTGAGAATATTACACTGGCACTGAGAATATTACACTGGCACAGAGTATTACAATGACACTGAGAGTATCACCCTGACACAGCGAGTATCACCCTGACACTGTGAGTATCAAACTGACACTGTGAGTATCAAACTGACACAGTGAGTATCAAACTGACACCGTATAGTGCACTGACACTGTGTGTGTCACACTGACCCTGTGACTATCACACTGACACTGTGTGTTACACTGACACCAAGAGTATTAGACTGACACTGAGAGTATCAAGCTGACACAGCGAGTATCACACTGACACTGTGAGTATTACACTGACACAGTGAGTATCAGACTGACACAGTGAGTATCAGACTGACACAGTGAGTATCAAACTGACACTGTATAGTGCCCTGACACTGTGTTATTACACTGACACTGAGAATATTACACTGACACTGCGAGTACTACACTGACACTGAGAGTATTACACTGACACAGAGTATTACACTGACACTGAGAGTATTACACTGACACTGAGACTATTGCACTGATACTCAGTGTATTACACAGACAGTGGGAATATTACACTGGCACTGTGACTATTATACTGACACTGAGATTATTGCACTGATACGGAGAGTATTACACAGACACTGTGAATATTACACTGGCACTGTGAATATTACACCGACACTGAGTTTTACACTGACACTGTGAATATCACACTCTCACTGTTTGTACTACACTGACACTGAGAGTATTACACAGACACTGAGAGTATCACACTGACACTGAGAGTATCACACTGACACTGAGAGTATCACACTGACACTGAGAGTATCACACTGACACTGTGTGTATTACACTGACACTGAGAATATTACACTGGCACTGAGAATATTACACTGGCACAGAGTATTACAATGACACTGAGAGTATCACCCTGACACAGCGAGTATCACCCTGACACTGTGAGTATCAAACTGACACTGTGAGTATCAAACTGACACAGTGAGTATCAAACTGACACCGTATAGTGCACTGACACTGTGTGTGTCACACTGACCCTGTGACTATCACACTGACACTGTGAGTGTTACACTGACACTAAGAGTATTAGACTGACACTGAGAGTATCAAGCTGACACAGCGAGTATCACACTGACACTGTGAGTATTACACTGACACAGTGAGTATCAGACTGACACAGTGAGTATCAAACTGACACAGTGAGTATCAAACTGACACTGTATAGTGCCCTGACACTGTGTTATTACACTGACACTGAGAGTATTACACTGACACTGCGAGTACTACACTGACACTGAGAGTATTACACTGACACTGAGAGTATTACACTGACACTGAGAGTATTACACTGACACTCAGAGTATTACACAGACAGTGGGAATATTACACTGGCACTGTGACTATTATACTGACACTGAGATTATTGCACTGATACGGAGAGTATTACACAGACACTGTGAATATTACACTGGCACTGTGAATATTACACCGACACTGAGTTTTACACTGACACTGTGAATATCACACTCTCACTGTTTGTATTACACTGACACTGAGAGTATTACACAGACACTGTGAGTATCATAGTGACAAAGTGTGTATTACACTGACACTGAGAGTATTACACAGACACTGAGAGTATTACACAGACACCGAGAGTATTACACAGACACTCTGAGTATCACCCTGACAAAGCGAGTATCACTCTGACACTGAGTATCACACTGACAGTGTGAGTATTACACTGTCAGTCAGAGCATTACACAGACACTGGGAATATTACACTGGCACTGTGAATATTACACTGACACTGTGAGTTTTACACTGACACTGTGAGTTTTACACTGACACTGTGAGTTTTACACTGACACTGTGAGTTTTACACTGACACTGTGAGTTTTACACTGACACTGTGAGTTTTACACTGACACTGTGAATATCACACTCACACTGTGTATGTTACACTGACACTGAGAGTATTACAATGACACTGAGAGTATTACACGGACATTGTGAGTATCACACTGACAGTTTGTGTATCACACTGAAACTGTGAGTTTTACACTGTCACTGAGAGCATTACACTGAAACTGTGAGTATTACACTGACACTAAGAGTATGACACTGACATTGTGTGTATTGCACTGACACTGTGTGTATCACACTGATACTGTGAGTATCACACAGACATTGTAAGTATCACACTGGCACTGAGAATACTACACTGACTCTGACAGTATTATACTGACACTGAGTGTATGACACTGACATTGTGTGTATCACACTGACACTGAGAGTATCACACTGACACTGAGAGTATCACACTGACACTGAGAGTATCACACTGACACTGTGTGTATTACACTGACACTGAGAATATTACACTGGCACTGAGAATATTACACTGGCACAGAGTATTACACTGACACTGAGAGTATCACCCTGACACAGCGAGTATCACCCTGACACAGCGAGTATCACCCTGACACAGCGAGTATCACCCTGACACTGTGAGTATCAAACTGACACTGTGAGTATCAAACTGACACTGTGAGTATCAAACTGACACCGTATAGTGCACTGACACTGTGTGTGTCACACTGACCCTGTGACTATCACACTGACACTGTGAGTGTTACACTGACACTAAGAGTATTAGACTGACACTGAGAGTATCAAGCTGGCACAGCGAGTATCACACTGACACTGTGAGTATTACACTGACACAGTAAGTATCAGACTGACACTGAGAGTATCAAGCTGGCACAGCGAGTATCACACTGACACTGTGAGTATTACACTGACACAGTAAGTATCAGACTGACACAGTGAGTATCAAACTGACACAGTGAGTATCAAACTGACACTGTATAGTGCCCTGACACTGTGTTATTACACTGACACTGAGAGTATTACACTGACACTGCGAGTACTACACTGACACTGAGAGTATTACACTGACACTGAGACTATTGCACTGATACTCAGAGTATTACACAGACAGTGGGAATATTACACTGGCACTGTGATTATTATACTGACACTGAGATTATTGCACTGATACGGAGAGTATTACACAGACACTGTGAATATTACACTGGCACTGTGAATATTACACCGACACTGAGTTTTACACTGACACTGTGAATATCACACTCTCACTGTTTGTATTACACAGACACTGTGAGTATCACAGTGACAAAGTGTGTATTACACTGACACTGAGAGTATTACACAGAGACTGAGAGTATTACACAGACACTGTGAGTATCACCCTGACAAAGCGAGTATCACTCTGACACTGAGTATCACACTGACACTGAGTATCACACTGACACTGAGTATCACACTGACACAGTGAGTATCAATCTGACACTGTAAAGTGCCCTGACACTGTGTGTATTACACTGACACTGTGAGTATCACACCGACACTGTGAGCATTACACTGGCAGTGAGAGTATTAAACTGACACTGTGAGTATTACACGGACACTGAGAGTATTACACAGACACTGTGAGTATTAAACTGACACTGTGAGTACTACACTGACACTATGAATATTACATTGACACTGAGGGTATTACACACACACTGTGATTGTCACACTGACACTGTGTATTACACTGACACTGAGAGTATTACACTGACACAGCGAGTATCACACTGACACAGAGAGTATCACACTGACTCAGCGAGTATCACACTGACACAGCGAGTATCACACTGACACAGCGAGTATCACACTGACACAGCGAGTATCACACTGACACAGCGAGTATCACACTGACACAGCAAGTATCACACTGACACTGTGAGTATCACACTGTCACAGTGAGTATCACACTGACACTGTAGTGTGCCCTGACACTGTGTGTTATACACTGACACTGTGAGTATCACACCGACACTGTGAGCATTACACTGACACTGTGAGTATTACACTGACACTGAGAGTATTACACTGACACTGTGAGTATTAAACTGACACTGTAGTGTGCCCTGAAACTGTGTGTAATACACTGACACTGTGAGTATCACACCGACACTGTGAGCATTACACTGACACTGAGAGTATTACACTGACACTGAGAGTATTAAACTGACACTGAGAGTACTAAACTGACACAGTGAGTACTACACTGACACTATGAATATTACATTGACACTGAGAGTATTACACAGACACTGGGAATATTACACTGGCACTGTGAGTATTATACTGACAGTGACATTATTGCACTGATACGGAGAGTATTACACAGACACTGGGAATATTACACTGGCACTGTGAAGATTACACCGACAGTGTCAGTTTTACACTGACACTGTGAATATCACACTGACACCTTTTGTATTACACAGACACTGAGAGTATTACACAGGCACTGTGAGTATCACAGTTACACTGTGTGTATTACACTGACACTGAGAGTATTACACTGACACTGAGAGTATTACACTGACACTGTGTGTATTACACTGACACTGTGTGTATTACACTGACACTGTGTGTATTACACTGACACTGTGTGTATTACACTGACACTGTGTGTATTACACTGACACTGTGTGTATTACACTGACACTGTGTGTATTACACTGACACTGAGAGTATTACACTGACACTGAGAGTATTACACTGACACTGAGAGTATTACACTGACACAGTGAGTATTACACTGACACTGTATCACCCTGACACAGTGAGTATCACACTGACACAGTAAGTATCAAACTGACACTGTATAGTGCCCTAACACTGTGTGTATTACACTGACAATGAGAGTATTACACTGATACTGTGAGTATCACCCTGACACAGCGGGTATCACACTGACACTGTGAGTATCACACTGACACTGTGAGTATTACACTGACACTGTATCACCCTGACACAGTGAGTATCACACTGACACAGTAAGTATCAAGCTGACACTGTATAGTGCTCTGACACTGTGTGTATTACACTGACACTGAGAGTATTACACTGACACTGTGTGTATTACATTGACACTGAGAGTATTACACTGATACTGTGAGTATCACCCTGACACAGCGAGTATCACACTGACACTGTGAGTATCACACTGACACAGTGAGTACCACACTGACACTGTATAGTGCTCTGACACTGTGTGTATTACACTGACAACACGAGTATTACACTGACACTGTGCATATCACACTGACAGTGTGAGTATTACACTGTCACTCAGAGCATTACACAGACACTGGGAATAGTACACTGGCACTATGAATATTACACTGACACTGTGAGTTTTACACTGACACTGTGAATATCACACTCACACTGTGTATGTTACACTGACACTGAGAGTATTACAATGACACTGAGAGTATTACACGGACATTGTGAGTATCACACTGACAGTTTGTGCATCACACTGAAACTGTGAGTTTTACACTGTCACTGAGAGCATTACACTGAAACTGTGAGTATTACACTGACACTGAGAGTATGACACTGACATTGTGTGTATTGCACTGACACGGTGTGTATCACACTGATACTGTGAGTATCACACAGACATTGTAAGTATCACACTGGCACTGAGAATACTACACTGACACTGACAGTATTACACTGACACTGAGAGTATCACACTGACACTGAGAGTATCACACTGACACTGAGAGTATCACACTGACACAGTGAGTATCAAACTGATACTGTATAGTGCCCTGACACTGTGTGTATTACACTGACACTGTGAGTATTACACTGACACTGTGAGTATTACACTGACACTGAGAGTATTACACTGGCACTGTGAGTATTACACTGACACTGAGACTATTGCACTGATACTGAGAGTATTACACAGACACCGGGAATATTACACTGGCACTGTGAATATTACACCGACATTGTGAGTTTTACACTGACACTGTGAATATCACACAGACACTGTTAGTATTACACTGACACAGAGAGTATTACGCAGTCACTGTGAGTATCACACTGACACTACGAGTATCACACTGACACTGTGAGTATCACACTGACACAGCGAGTATCACACTGACACAGCGAGTATCACACTGACACAGCGAGTATCACACTGACACAGCAAGTATCAAACTGACAATTTATAGTGTCCTGACACATTGTCAGTGTGATACTCTCAGTGTCAGTGTAATACACACAGTGTGTATTACACTGACACTGAGAGTATTACACAGACACTGTGAGTATCACACTGAAACTGTGTGTATTACACTGAAACTGAAAGTATTACACTGAAACTGAAAGTATTACACTGACACTGTGAGTATTACACTGACACTGACAGTGTTACACTGACATTGAGTGTATCACCCTGACACAGCAAGTATCACACTGACACTGTGAGTATCATACTGACACAGTGAGTATCAAACTGACACTGTATAGTGCCCTGACACTGTGTGCATTACACTGTCACTGAGAGTATTACACAGACACTGGGAATATTACACTGGCACTGTGAATATTACACCAGCACTGTGAATTTTACACTGACACGGTGAATATCACACTCTCACTGTTTGTATTATACTGACACTGAGATAATTACACTGACACTGTGAGTATTACACGGACACTGTGAGTATCACACTGACAGTTTGTGCATCACACTGACACTGTGAGTATTACAATGTCACTGAGAGCATTACACTGAAACAGTGCATATTACACTGACACTGAGAGTATGACACTGACATTGTGTGTATTGCACTGACACTGTGTGTCTCACACTGATACTGTGAGTATCACACTGACACTGTGAGTATCACACTGACACTGTGAGTATCACACCGACACTGTGAGTATCAAACTAACACAGTAAGTATCGAACTGACACAGTGAGTATCAAACTGACACTGTATAGTGCCCTGACACTGTGTTATTACACAGACACTGAGAGTATTACACTGACCCTGTATAGTGCACTGACACTGTGTGTATTACACTGACACTGACAGTATTACACACACACTGGGAATATTACACTAGCACTGTGAGTATTATACTGACACTGAGATTATTGCACTGACACTGAGAGTATTACACTGACACTGTGAGTATTACACGGACACTGTGAGTATCACACTGACAGTTTGTGTATCACACTGACACTGTGAGTATTACAATGTCACTGAGAGCATTACGCTGAAACTGTGAGTATTACACTGACACTGAGAGTATGACACTGACATTGTGTGTATTGCACTGACACTGTGTATCACACTGATACTGTGAGTATCACACTGACACTGTGAGTATCACACTGACACAGTGAGTATCAAACTGACACAGTGAGTATCAAACTGACACAGTGAGTATCAAACTGACACTGTATAGTGCCCTGACACTGTGTTATTACACAGACACTGAGAGTATTACACTGACCCTGTATAGTGCACTGACACTGTGTGTATTACACTGACACTGAGAGTATTACACTGACACTGAGAGTATTACTCTGATACTGCGAGTACTACACTGACACTGAGAGTATTACACTGACACTGAGACTATTGCACTGATACTCAGAGTATTACACAGACAGTGGGAATATTACACTGGCACTGTGACTATTATACTGACACTGAGATTATTGCACTGGTACGGAGAGTATTACACAGACACTGTGAATATTACACTGGCACTGTGAATATTACACCGACACTGAGTTTTACACTGACACTGTGAATATTACACTCTCACTGTTTGTATTACACTGACACTGAGAGTATTACACAGACACTGTGAGTATCACAGTGACAAAGTATGTATTACACTGACACTGAGAGTATTACACAGACACTGAGAGTATTACACAGACACTGAGAGTATTACACTGACACTGAGAGTATTACACAGACACTCTGAGTATCACCCTGACAAAGCGAGTATCACTCTGATACTGAGTATCACACTGACAGTGTGAGTATTACACTGTCAGTCAGAGCATTACACAGACACTGGGAATATTACACTGGCACTGTGAATATTACACTGACACTGTGAGTTTTACACTGACACTGTGAATATCACACTCACACTGTGTATGTTACACTGACACTGAGAGTATTACAATGACACTGAGAGTATTACACGGACATTGTGAGTATCACACTGACAGTTTGTGTATCACACTGAAACTGTGAGTTTTACACTGTCACTGAGAGCATTACACTGAAACTGTGAGTATTACACTGACACTGAGAGTATGACACTGACATTGTGTGTATTGCACTGACACTGTGTGTATCACACTGATACTGTGAGTATCACACAGACACTGTAAGTATCACACTGGCACTGAGAATACTACACTGACACTGACAGTATTACACTGACACTGAGAGTATCACACTGACACTGAGAGTATCACACTGACACTGAGAGTATCACACTGATGCTGAGAGTATCACACTGATGCTGAGAGTATCACACTGACACTGAGAGTATCACACTGACACTGAGAGTATCACACTGACACTGTGTGTATTACACTGACACTGAGAATATTACACTGGCACTGAGAATATTACACTGGCACAGAGTATTACACTGACACTGAGAGTATCACCCTGACACAGCGAGTATCACCCTGACACTGAGTATCAAACTGATACTGTGAGTATCAAACTGACACAGTGAGTATCAAACTGACACAGTGAGTATCAAACTGACACCGTATAGTGCACTGACACTGTGTGTGTCACACTGACACTGTGACTATCACACTGACACTGTGAGTGTTACACTGACACTAAGAGTATTAGACTGACACTGAGAGTATCAAGCTGGCACAGCGAGTATCAAGCTGGCACAGCGAGTATCACACTGACACTGTGAGTATTACACTGACACAGTAAGTATCAGACTGACACAGTGAGTATCAAACTGACACAGTGAGTATCAAACTGACACTGTATAGTGCCCTGACACTGTGTTATTACACTGACACTGAGAGTATTACACTGACACTGCGAGTACTACACTGACACTGCGAGTACTACACTGACACTGAAAGTATTACACTGACACTGAGACTATTGCACTGATACTCAGAGTATTACACAGACAGTGGGAATATTACACTGGCACTGTGACTATTATACTGACACTGAGATTATTGCACTGATACGGAGAGTATTACACAGACACTGTGAATATTACACTGGCACTGTGAATATTACACCGACACTGAGTTTTACACTGACACTGTGAATATCACACTCTCACTGTTTGTATTACACTGACACTGAGAGTATTACACAGACACTGTGAGTATCACAGTGACAAAGTATGTATTACACTGACACTGAGAGTATTACACAGACACTGAGAGTATTACACAGACACTCTGAGTATCACCCTGACAAAGCGAGTATCACTCTGACACTGAGTATCACACTGACACTGAGTATCACACTGACACAGTGAGTATCAATCTGACACTGTAAAGTGCCCTGACACTGTGTGTATTACACTGACACTGTGAGTATCACACCGACACTGTGAGCATTACACTGGCAGTGAGAGTATTAAACTGACACTGTGAGTATTACACGGACACTGAGAGTATTACACAGACACTGTGAGTATTAAACTGACACTGTGAGTACTACACTGACACTATGAATATTACATTGACACTGAGGGTATTACACACACACTGTGATTGTCACACTGACACTGTGTATTACACTGACACTGAGAGTATTACACTGACACAGCGAGTATCACACTGACACAGCGAGTATCACACTGACACAGCGAGTATCACACTGACACAGCGAGTATCACACTGACACAGCGAGTATCACACTGACACAGCGAGTATCACACTGACACAGCGAGTATCACACTGACACTGTGAGTATCACACTGACACTGTGAGTATCACACTGTCACAGTGAGTATCACACTGACACTGTAGTGTGCCCTGACACTGTGTGTAATACACTGACACTGTGAGCATTACACTGACACTGTGAGCATTACACTGACACTGTGAGTATTACACTGACACTGAGAGTATTACACTGACACTGTGAGTATTAAACTGACACTGTAGTGTGCCCTGAAACTGTGTGTAATACACTGACACTGTGAGTATCACACCGACACTGTGAGCATTACACTGACACTGAGAGTATTACACTGACACTGTGAGTATCAAACTAACACAGTAAGTATCGAACTGACACAGTGAGTATCAAACTGACACTGTATAGTGCCCTGACACTGTGTTATTACACAGACACTGAGAGTATTACACTGACCCTGTATAGTGCACTGACACTGTGTGTATTACACTGACACTGACAGTATTACACACACACTGGGAATATTACACTAGCACTGTGAGTATTATACTGACACTGAGATTATTGCACTGACACTGAGAGTATTACACTGACACTGTGAGTATTACACGGACACTGTGAGTATCACACTGACAGTTTGTGTATCACACTGACACTGTGAGTATTACAATGTCACTGAGAGCATTACACTGAAACTGTGAGTATTACACTGACACTGAGAGTATGACACTGACATTGTGTGTATTGCACTGACACTGTGTGTATCACACTGATACTGTGAGTATCACACTGACACTGTGAGTATCACACTGACACTGTGAGTATCACACTGACACAGTGAGTATCAAACTGACACAGTGAGTATCAAACTGACACAGTGAGTATCAAACTGACACAGTGAGTATCAAACTGACACTGTATAGTGCCCTGACACTGTGTTATTACACAGACACTGAGAGTATTACACTGACCCTGTATAGTGCACTGACACTGTGTGTATTACACTGACACTGAGAGTATTACACTGACACTGAGAGTATTACTCTGATACTGCGAGTACTACACTGACACTGAGAGTATTACACTGACACTGAGACTATTGCACTGATACTCAGAGTATTACACAGACAGTGGGAATATTACACTGGCACTGTGACTATTATACTGACACTGAGATTATTGCACTGATACGGAGAGTATTACACAGACACTGTGAATATTACACTGGCACTGTGAATATTACACCGACACTGAGTTTTACACTGACACTGTGAATATCACACTCTCACTGTTTGTATTACACTGACACTGAGAGTATTACACAGACACTGTGAGTATCACAGTGACAAAGTATGTATTACACTGACACTGAGAGTATTACACAGACACTGAGAGTATTACACAGACACTCTGAGTATCACCCTGACAAAGCGAGTATCACTCTGACACTGAGTATCACACTGACACTGAGTATCACACTGACACAGTGAGTATCAATCTGACACTGTAAAGTGCCCTGACACTGTGTGTATTACACTGACACTGTGAGTATCACACCGACACTGTGAGCATTACACTGGCAGTGAGAGTATTAAACTGACACTGTGAGTATTACACGGACACTGAGAGTATTACACAGACACTGTGAGTATTAAACTGACACTGTGAGTACTACACTGACACTATGAATATTACATTGACACTGAGGGTATTACACACACACTGTGATTGTCACACTGACACTGTGTATTACACTGACACTGAGAGTATTACACTGACACAGCGAGTATCACACTGACACAGCGAGTATCACACTGACACAGCGAGTATCACACTGACACAGCGAGTATCACACTGACACAGCGAGTATCACACTGACACAGCGAGTATCACACTGACACTGTGAGTATCACACTGACACTGTGAGTATCACACTGTCACAGTGAGTATCACACTGACACTGTAGTGTGCCCTGACACTGTGTGTAATACACTGACACTGTGAGCATTACACTGACACTGTGAGCATTACACTGACACTGTGAGTATTACACTGACACTGAGAGTATTACACTGACACTGTGAGTATTAAACTGACACTGTAGTGTGCCCTGAAACTGTGTGTAATACACTGACACTGTGAGTATCACACCGACACTGTGAGCATTACACTGACACTGAGAGTATTACACTGACACTGTGAGTATCAAACTAACACAGTAAGTATCGAACTGACACAGTGAGTATCAAACTGACACTGTATAGTGCCCTGACACTGTGTTATTACACAGACACTGAGAGTATTACACTGACCCTGTATAGTGCACTGACACTGTGTGTATTACACTGACACTGACAGTATTACACACACACTGGGAATATTACACTAGCACTGTGAGTATTATACTGACACTGAGATTATTGCACTGACACTGAGAGTATTACACTGACACTGTGAGTATTACACGGACACTGTGAGTATCACACTGACAGTTTGTGTATCACACTGACACTGTGAGTATTACAATGTCACTGAGAGCATTACACTGAAACTGTGAGTATTACACTGACACTGAGAGTATGACACTGACATTGTGTGTATTGCACTGACACTGTGTGTATCACACTGATACTGTGAGTATCACACTGACACTGTGAGTATCACACTGACACTGTGAGTATCACACTGACACAGTGAGTATCAAACTGACACAGTGAGTATCAAACTGACACAGTGAGTATCAAACTGACACAGTGAGTATCAAACTGACACTGTATAGTGCCCTGACACTGTGTTATTACACAGACACTGAGAGTATTACACTGACCCTGTATAGTGCACTGACACTGTGTGTATTACACTGACACTGAGAGTATTACACTGACACTGAGAGTATTACTCTGATACTGCGAGTACTACACTGACACTGAGAGTATTACACTGACACTGAGACTATTGCACTGATACTCAGAGTATTACACAGACAGTGGGAATATTACACTGGCACTGTGACTATTATACTGACACTGAGATTATTGCACTGGTACGGAGAGTATTACACAGACACTGTGAGTATTACACTGGCACTGTGAATATTACACCGACACTGAGTTTTACACTGACACTGTGAATATCACACTCTCACTGTTTGTATTACACTGACACTGAGAGTATTACACAGACACTGTGAGTATCACAGTGACAAAGTATGTATTACACTGACACTGAGAGTATTACACAGACACTGAGAGTATTACATAGACACTGAGAGTATTACACAGACACTGAGAGTATTACACAGACACTCTGAGTATCACCCTGACAAAGCGAGTATCACTCTGATACTGAGTATCACACTGACAGTGTGAGTTTTACACTGTCAGTCAGAGCATTACACAGACACTGGGAATATTACACTGGCACTGTGAATATTACACTGACACTGTGAGTTTTACACTGACACTGTGAATATCACACTCACACTGTGTATGTTACACTGACACTGAGAGTATTACAATGACACTGAGAGTATTACACGGACATTGTGAGTATCACACTGACAGTTTGTGTATCACACTGAAACTGTGAGTTTTACACTGTCACTGAGAGCATTACACTGAAACTGTGAGTATTACACTGACACTGAGAGTATGACACTGACATTGTGTGTATTGCACTGACACTGTGTGTATCACACTGATACTGTGAGTATCACACAGACACTGTAAGTATCACACTGGCACTGAGAATACTACACTGACACTGACAGTATTACACTGACACTGAGAGTATCACACTGACACTGAGAGTATCACACTGACACTGAGAGTATCACACTGATGCTGAGAGTATCACACTGATGCTGAGAGTATCACACTGACACTGAGAGTATCACACTGACACTGAGAGTATCACACTGACACTGTGTGTATTACACTGACACTGAGAATATTACACTGGCACTGAGAATATTACACTGGCACAGAGTATTACACTGACACTGAGAGTATCACCCTGACACAGCGAGTATCACCCTGACACTGAGTATCAAACTGATACTGTGAGTATCAAACTGACACAGTGAGTATCAAACTGACACAGTGAGTATCAAACTGACACCGTATAGTGCACTGACACTGTGTGTGTCACACTGACCCTGTGACTATCACACTGACACTGTGAGTGTTACACTGACACTAAGAGTATTAGACTGACACTGAGAGTATCAAGCTGGCACAGCGAGTATCAAGCTGGCACAGCGAGTATCAAGCTGGCACAGCGAGTATCACACTGACACTGTGAGTATTACACTGACACAGTAAGTATCAGACTGACACAGTGAGTATCAAACTGACACAGTGAGTATCAAACTGACACTGTATAGTGCCCTGACACTGTGTTATTACACTGACACTGAGAGTATTACACTGACACTGCGAGTACTACACTGACACTGCGAGTACTACACTGACACTGAGAGTATTACACTGACACTGAGACTATTGCACTGATACTCAGAGTATTACACAGACAGTGGGAATATTACACTGGCACTGTGACTATTATACTGACACTGAGATTATTGCACTGATAAGGAGAGTATTACACAGACACTGTGAATATTACACTGGCACTGTGAATATTACACCGACACTGAGTTTTACACTGACACTGTGAATATCACACTCTCACTGTTTGTATTACACTGACACTGAGAGTATTACACAGACACTGTGAGTATCACAGTGACAAAGTGTGTATTACACTGACACTGAGAGTATTACACAGACACTGAGAGTATTACACAGACACTGAGAGTATTACACAGACACTCTGAGTATCACCCTGACAAAGCGAGTATCACTCTGACACTGAGTATCACACTGACACTGAGTATCACACTGACACAGTGAGTATCAATCTGACACTGTAAAGTGCCCTGACACTGTGTGTATTACACTGACACTGTGAGTATCACACCGACACTGTGAGCATTACACTGGCAGTGAGAGTATTAAACTGACACTGTGAGTATTACACGGACACTGAGAGTATTACACAGACACTGTGAGTATTAAACTGACACTGTGAGTACTACACTGACACTATGAATATTACATTGACACTGAGGGTATTACACACACACTGTGATTGTCACACTGACACTGTGTATTACACTGACACTGAGAGTATTACACTGACACAGCGAGTATCACACTGACACAGCGAGTATCACACTGACACAGCGAGTATCACACTGACACAGCGAGTATCACACTGACACAGCGAGTATCACACTGACACAGCGAGTATCACACTGACACAGCGAGTATCACACTGACACAGCGAGTATCACACTGACACAGCAAGTATCACACTGACACTGTGAGTATCACACTGTCACAGTGAGTATCACACTGACACTGTAGTGTGCCCTGACACTGTGTGTAATACACTGACACTGTGAGTATCACACCGACACTGTGAGCATTACACTGACACTGTGAGTATTACACTGACACTGAGAGTATTACACTGACACTGTGAGTATTAAACTGACACTGTAGTGTGCCCTGAAACTGTGTGTAATACACTGACACTGTGAGTATCACACCGACACTGTGAGCATTACACTGACACTGAGAGTATTACACTGACACTGAGAGTATTAAACTGACACTGAGAGTACTAAACTGACACAGTGAGTACTACACTGACACTATGAATATTACATTGACACTGAGAGTATTACACAGACACTGGGAATATTACACTGGCACTGTGAGTATTATACTGACAGTGACATTATTGCACTGATACGGAGAGTATTACACAGACACTGGGAATATTACACTGGCACTGTGAAGATTACACCGACAGTGTCAGTTTTACACTGACACTGTGAATATCACACTGACACCTTTTGTATTACACAGACACTGAGAGTATTACACAGGCACTGTGAGTATCACAGTTACACTGTGTGTATTACACTGACACTGAGAGTATTACACTGACACTGAGAGTATTACACTGACACTGTGTGTATTACACTGACACTGTGTGTATTACACTGACACTGTGTGTATTACACTGACACTGTGTGTATTACACTGACACTGTGTGTATTACACTGACACTGTGTGTATTACACTGACACTGAGAGTATTACACTGACACTGAGAGTATTACACTGACACTGAGAGTATTACACTGACACAGTGAGTATTACACTGACACTGTATCACCCTGACACAGTGAGTATCACACTGACACAGTAAGTATCAAACTGACACTGTATAGTGCCCTAACACTGTGTGTATTACACTGACAATGAGAGTATTACACTGATACTGTGAGTATCACCCTGACACAGCGGGTATCACACTGACACTGTGAGTATCACACTGACACTGTGAGTATTACACTGACACTGTATCACCCTGACACAGTGAGTATCACACTGACACAGTAAGTATCAAGCTGACACTGTATAGTGCTCTGACACTGTGTGTATTACACTGACACTGAGAGTATTACACTGACACTGTGTGTATTACACTGACACTGAGAGTATTACACTGATACTGTGAGTATCACCCTGACACAGCGAGTATCACACTGACACTGTGAGTATCACACTGACACAGTGAGTACCACACTGACACTGTATAGTGCTCTGACACTGTGTGTATTACACTGACAACACGAGTATTACACTGACACTGTGCATATCACACTGACAGTGTGAGTATTACACTGTCACTCAGAGCATTACACAGACACTGGGAATAGTACACTGGCACTATGAATATTACACTGACACTGTGAGTTTTACACTGACACTGTGAATATCACACTCTCACTGTTTGTATTATACTGACACTGAGATAATTACACTGACACTGTGAGTATTACACGGACACTGTGAGTATCACACTGACAGTTTGTGCATCACACTGACACTGTGAGTATTACAATGTCACTGAGAGCATTACACTGAAACAGTGCATATTACACTGACACTGAGAGTATGACACTGACATTGTGTGTATTGCACTGACACTGTGTGTCTCACACTGATACTGTGAGTATCACACTGACACTGTGAGTATCACACCGACACTGTGAGTATCAAACTAACACAGTAAGTATCGAACTGACACAGTGAGTATCAAACTGACACTGTATAGTGCCCTGACACTGTGTTATTACACAGACACTGAGAGTATTACACTGACCCTGTATAGTGCACTGACACTGTGTGTATTACACTGACACTGACAGTATTACACACACACTGGGAATATTACACTAGCACTGTGAGTATTATACTGACACTGAGATTATTGCACTGACACTGAGAGTATTACACTGACACTGTGAGTATTACACGGACACTGTGAGTATCACACTGACAGTTTGTGTATCACACTGACACTGTGAGTATTACAATGTCACTGAGAGCATTACGCTGAAACTGTGAGTATTACACTGACACTGAGAGTATGACACTGACATTGTGTGTATTGCACTGACACTGTGTGTATCACACTGATACTGTGAGTATCACACTGACACTGTGAGTATCACACTGACACAGTGAGTATCAAACTGACACAGTGAGTATCAAACTGACACAGTGAGTATCAAACTGACACTGTATAGTGCCCTGACACTGTGTTATTACACAGACACTGAGAGTATTACACTGACCCTGTATAGTGCACTGACACTGTGTGTATTACACTGACACTGAGAGTATTACACTGACACTGAGAGTATTACACTGACACTGTGAGTATCACACCGACACTGTGAGCATTACACTGGCAGTGAGAGTATTAAACTGACACTGTGAGTATTACACGGACACTGAGAGTATTACACAGACACTGTGAGTATTAAACTGACACTGTGAGTACTACACTGACACTATGAATATTACATTGACACTGAGGGTATTACACACACACTGTGATTGTCACACTGACACTGTGTATTACACTGACACTGAGAGTATTACACTGACACAGCGAGTATCACACTGACACAGCGAGTATCACACTGACACAGCGAGTATCACACTGACACAGCGAGTATCACACTGACACAGCGAGTATCACACTGACACAGCGAGTATCACACTGACACAGCGAGTATCACACTGACACAGCGAGTATCACACTGACACAGCAAGTATCACACTGACACTGTGAGTATCACACTGTCACAGTGAGTATCACACTGACACTGTAGTGTGCCCTGACACTGTGTGTAATACACTGACACTGTGAGTATCACACCGACACTGTGAGCATTACACTGACACTGTGAGTATTACACTGACACTGAGAGTATTACACTGACACTGTGAGTATTAAACTGACACTGTAGTGTGCCCTGAAACTGTGTGTAATACACTGACACTGTGAGTATCACACCGACACTGTGAGCATTACACTGACACTGAGAGTATTACACTGACACTGAGAGTATTAAACTGACACTGAGAGTACTAAACTGACACAGTGAGTACTACACTGACACTATGAATATTACATTGACACTGAGAGTATTACACAGACACTGGGAATATTACACTGGCACTGTGAGTATTATACTGACAGTGACATTATTGCACTGATACGGAGAGTATTACACAGACACTGGGAATATTACACTGGCACTGTGAAGATTACACCGACAGTGTCAGTTTTACACTGACACTGTGAATATCACACTGACACCTTTTGTATTACACAGACACTGAGAGTATTACACAGGCACTGTGAGTATCACAGTTACACTGTGTGTATTACACTGACACTGAGAGTATTACACTGACACTGAGAGTATTACACTGACACTGTGTGTATTACACTGACACTGTGTGTATTACACTGACACTGTGTGTATTACACTGACACTGTGTGTATTACACTGACACTGTGTGTATTACACTGACACTGTGTGTATTACACTGACACTGAGAGTATTACACTGACACTGAGAGTATTACACTGACACTGAGAGTATTACACTGACACAGTGAGTATTACACTGACACTGTATCACCCTGACACAGTGAGTATCACACTGACACAGTAAGTATCAAACTGACACTGTATAGTGCCCTAACACTGTGTGTATTACACTGACAATGAGAGTATTACACTGATACTGTGAGTATCACCCTGACACAGCGGGTATCACACTGACACTGTGAGTATCACACTGACACTGTGAGTATTACACTGACACTGTATCACCCTGACACAGTGAGTATCACACTGACACAGTAAGTATCAAGCTGACACTGTATAGTGCTCTGACACTGTGTGTATTACACTGACACTGAGAGTATTACACTGACACTGTGTGTATTACACTGACACTGAGAGTATTACACTGATACTGTGAGTATCACCCTGACACAGCGAGTATCACACTGACACTGTGAGTATCACACTGACACAGTGAGTACCACACTGACACTGTATAGTGCTCTGACACTGTGTGTATTACACTGACAACACGAGTATTACACTGACACTGTGCATATCACACTGACAGTGTGAGTATTACACTGTCACTCAGAGCATTACACAGACACTGGGAATAGTACACTGGCACTATGAATATTACACTGACACTGTGAGTTTTACACTGACACTGTGAATATCACACTCTCACTGTTTGTATTATACTGACACTGAGATAATTACACTGACACTGTGAGTATTACACGGACACTGTGAGTATCACACTGACAGTTTGTGCATCACACTGACACTGTGAGTATTACAATGTCACTGAGAGCATTACACTGAAACAGTGCATATTACACTGACACTGAGAGTATGACACTGACATTGTGTG
The DNA here is from genome assembly GCF_017639515.1 of Carcharodon carcharias. Classification (NCBI taxonomy): domain Eukaryota; kingdom Metazoa; phylum Chordata; class Chondrichthyes; order Lamniformes; family Lamnidae; genus Carcharodon; species Carcharodon carcharias. The sequence continues at coordinate 118,288,565 of NC_054474.1, forward strand.
TATTGCACTGACACTGTGTGTCTCACACTGATACTGTGAGTATCACACTGACACTGTGAGTATCACACCGACACTGTGAGTATCAAACTAACACAGTAAGTATCGAACTGACACAGTGAGTATCAAACTGACACTGTATAGTGCCCTGACACTGTGTTATTACACAGACACTGAGAGTATTACACTGACCCTGTATAGTGCACTGACACTGTGTGTATTACACTGACACTGACAGTATTACACACACACTGGGAATATTACACTAGCACTGTGAGTATTATACTGACACTGAGATTATTGCACTGACACTGAGAGTATTACACTGACACTGTGAGTATTACACGGACACTGTGAGTATCACACTGACAGTTTGTGTATCACACTGACACTGTGAGTATTACAATGTCACTGAGAGCATTACGCTGAAACTGTGAGTATTACACTGACACTGAGAGTATGACACTGACATTGTGTGTATTGCACTGACACTGTGTGTATCACACTGATACTGTGAGTATCACACTGACACTGTGAGTATCACACTGACACAGTGAGTATCAAACTGACACAGTGAGTATCAAACTGACACAGTGAGTATCAAACTGACACTGTATAGTGCCCTGACACTGTGTTATTACACAGACACTGAGAGTATTACACTGACCCTGTATAGTGCACTGACACTGTGTGTATTACACTGACACTGAGAGTATTACACTGACACTGAGAGTATTACTCTGATACTGCGAGTACTACACTGACACTGAGAGTATTACACTGACACTGAGACTATTGCACTGATACTCAGAGTATTACACAGACAGTGGGAATATTACACTGGCACTGTGACTATTATACTGACACTGAGATTATTGCACTGGTACGGAGAGTATTACACAGACACTGTGAATATTACACTGGCACTGTGAATATTACACCGACACTGAGTTTTACACTGACACTGTGAATATTACACTCTCACTGTTTGTATTACACTGACACTGAGAGTATTACACAGACACTGTGAGTATCACAGTGACAAAGTATGTATTACACTGACACTGAGAGTATTACACAGACACTGAGAGTATTACACAGACACTGAGAGTATTACACTGACACTGAGAGTATTACACAGACACTCTGAGTATCACCCTGACAAAGCGAGTATCACTCTGATACTGAGTATCACACTGACAGTGTGAGTATTACACTGTCAGTCAGAGCATTACACAGACACTGGGAATATTACACTGGCACTGTGAATATTACACTGACACTGTGAGTTTTACACTGACACTGTGAATATCACACTCACACTGTGTATGTTACACTGACACTGAGAGTATTACAATGACACTGAGAGTATTACACGGACATTGTGAGTATCACACTGACAGTTTGTGTATCACACTGAAACTGTGAGTTTTACACTGTCACTGAGAGCATTACACTGAAACTGTGAGTATTACACTGACACTGAGAGTATGACACTGACATTGTGTGTATTGCACTGACACTGTGTGTATCACACTGATACTGTGAGTATCACACAGACACTGTAAGTATCACACTGGCACTGAGAATACTACACTGACACTGACAGTATTACACTGACACTGAGAGTATCACACTGACACTGAGAGTATCACACTGACACTGAGAGTATCACACTGATGCTGAGAGTATCACACTGATGCTGAGAGTATCACACTGACACTGAGAGTATCACACTGACACTGAGAGTATCACACTGACACTGTGTGTATCACACTGACACTGAGAATATTACACTGGCACTGAGAATATTACACTGGCACAGAGTATTACACTGACACTGAGAGTATCACCCTGACACAGCGAGTATCACCCTGACACTGAGTATCAAACTGATACTGTGAGTATCAAACTGACACAGTGAGTATCAAACTGACACAGTGAGTATCAAACTGACACCGTATAGTGCACTGACACTGTGTGTGTCACACTGACACTGTGACTATCACACTGACACTGTGAGTGTTACACTGACACTAAGAGTATTAGACTGACACTGAGAGTATCAAGCTGGTACAGCGAGTATCAAGCTGGCACAGCGAGTATCACACTGACACTGTGAGTATTACACTGACACAGTAAGTATCAGACTGACACAGTGAGTATCAAACTGACACAGTGAGTATCAAACTGACACTGTATAGTGCCCTGACACTGTGTTATTACACTGACACTGAGAGTATTACACTGACACTGCGAGTACTACACTGACACTGCGAGTACTACACTGACACTGAAAGTATTACACTGACACTGAGACTATTGCACTGATACTCAGAGTATTACACAGACAGTGGGAATATTACACTGGCACTGTGACTATTATACTGACACTGAGATTATTGCACTGATACGGAGAGTATTACACAGACACTGTGAATATTACACTGGCACTGTGAATATTACACCGACACTGAGTTTTACACTGACACTGTGAATATCACACTCTCACTGTTTGTATTACACTGACACTGAGAGTATTACACAGACACTGTGAGTATCACAGTGACAAAGTGTGTATTACACTGACACTGAGAGTATTACACAGACACTGAGAGTATTACACAGACACTCTGAGTATCACCCTGACAAAGCGAGTATCACTCTGACACTGAGTATCACACTGACACTGAGTATCACACTGACACAGTGAGTATCAATCTGACACTGTAAAGTGCCCTGACACTGTGTGTATTACACTGACACTGTGAGTATCACACCGACACTGTGAGCATTACACTGGCAGTGAGAGTATTAAACTGACACTGTGAGTATTACACGGACACTGAGAGTATTACACAGACACTGTGAGTATTAAACTGACACTGTGAGTACTACACTGACACTATGAATATTACATTGACACTGAGGGTATTACACACACACTGTGATTGTCACACTGACACTGTGTATTACACTGACACTGAGAGTATTACACTGACACAGCGAGTATCACACTGACACAGCGAGTATCACACTGACACAGCGAGTATCACACTGACACAGCGAGTATCACACTGACACAGCGAGTATCACACTGACACAGCGAGTATCACACTGACACTGTGAGTATCACACTGACACTGTGAGTATCACACTGTCACAGTGAGTATCACACTGACACTGTAGTGTGCCCTGACACTGTGTGTAATACACTGACACTGTGAGCATTACACTGACACTGTGAGCATTACACTGACACTGTGAGTATTACACTGACACTGAGAGTATTACACTGACACTGTGAGTATTAAACTGACACTGTAGTGTGCCCTGAAACTGTGTGTAATACACTGACACTGTGAGTATCACACCGACACTGTGAGCATTACACTGACACTGAGAGTATTACACTGACACTGTGAGTATCAAACTAACACAGTAAGTATCGAACTGACACAGTGAGTATCAAACTGACACTGTATAGTGCCCTGACACTGTGTTATTACACAGACACTGAGAGTATTACACTGACCCTGTATAGTGCACTGACACTGTGTGTATTACACTGACACTGACAGTATTACACACACACTGGGAATATTACACTAGCACTGTGAGTATTATACTGACACTGAGATTATTGCACTGACACTGAGAGTATTACACTGACACTGTGAGTATTACACGGACACTGTGAGTATCACACTGACAGTTTGTGTATCACACTGACACTGTGAGTATTACAATGTCACTGAGAGCATTACACTGAAACTGTGAGTATTACACTGAAACTGAGAGTATGACACTGACATTGTGTGTATTGCACTGACACTGTGTGTATCACACTGATACTGTGAGTATCACACTGACACTGTGAGTATCACACTGACACTGTGAGTATCACACTGACACAGTGAGTATCAAACTGACACAGTGAGTATCAAACTGACACAGTGAGTATCAAACTGACACAGTGAGTATCAAACTGACACTGTATAGTGCCCTGACACTGTGTTATTACACAGACACTGAGAGTATTACACTGACCCTGTATAGTGCACTGACACTGTGTGTATTACACTGACACTGAGAGTATTACACTGACACTGAGAGTATTACTCTGATACTGCGAGTACTACACTGACACTGAGAGTATTACACTGACACTGAGACTATTGCACTGATACTCAGAGTATTACACAGACAGTGGGAATATTACACTGGCACTGTGACTATTATACTGACACTGAGATTATTGCACTGGTACGGAGAGTATTACACAGACACTGTGAGTATTACACTGGCACTGTGAATATTACACCGACACTGAGTTTTACACTGACACTGTGAATATCACACTCTCACTGTTTGTATTACACTGACACTGAGAGTATTACACAGACACTGTGAGTATCACAGTGACAAAGTATGTATTACACTGACACTGAGAGTATTACACAGACACTGAGAGTATTACATAGACACTGAGAGTATTACACAGACACTGAGAGTATTACACAGACACTCTGAGTATCACCCTGACAAAGCGAGTATCACTCTGATACTGAGTATCACACTGACAGTGTGAGTTTTACACTGTCAGTCAGAGCATTACACAGACACTGGGAATATTACACTGGCACTGTGAATATTACACTGACACTGTGAGTTTTACACTGACACTGTGAATATCACACTCACACTGTGTATGTTACACTGACACTGAGAGTATTACAATGACACTGAGAGTATTACACGGACATTGTGAGTATCACACTGACAGTTTGTGTATCACACTGAAACTGTGAGTTTTACACTGTCACTGAGAGCATTACACTGAAACTGTGAGTATTACACTGACACTGAGAGTATGACACTGACATTGTGTGTATTGCACTGACACTGTGTGTATCACACTGATACTGTGAGTATCACACAGACACTGTAAGTATCACACTGGCACTGAGAATACTACACTGACACTGACAGTATTACACTGACACTGAGAGTATCACACTGACACTGAGAGTATCACACTGACACTGAGAGTATCACACTGATGCTGAGAGTATCACACTGATGCTGAGAGTATCACACTGACACTGAGAGTATCACACTGACACTGAGAGTATCACACTGACACTGTGTGTATTACACTGACACTGAGAATATTACACTGGCACTGAGAATATTACACTGGCACAGAGTATTACACTGACACTGAGAGTATCACCCTGACACAGCGAGTATCACCCTGACACTGAGTATCAAACTGATACTGTGAGTATCAAACTGACACAGTGAGTATCAAACTGACACAGTGAGTATCAAACTGACACCGTATAGTGCACTGACACTGTGTGTGTCACACTGACCCTGTGACTATCACACTGACACTGTGAGTGTTACACTGACACTAAGAGTATTAGACTGACACTGAGAGTATCAAGCTGGCACAGCGAGTATCAAGCTGGCACAGCGAGTATCAAGCTGGCACAGCGAGTATCACACTGACACTGTGAGTATTACACTGACACAGTAAGTATCAGACTGACACAGTGAGTATCAAACTGACACAGTGAGTATCAAACTGACACTGTATAGTGCCCTGACACTGTGTTATTACACTGACACTGAGAGTATTACACTGACACTGCGAGTACTACACTGACACTGCGAGTACTACACTGACACTGAGAGTATTACACTGACACTGAGACTATTGCACTGATACTCAGAGTATTACACAGACAGTGGGAATATTACACTGGCACTGTGACTATTATACTGACACTGAGATTATTGCACTGATAAGGAGAGTATTACACAGACACTGTGAATATTACACTGGCACTGTGAATATTACACCGACACTGAGTTTTACACTGACACTGTGAATATCACACTCTCACTGTTTGTATTACACTGACACTGAGAGTATTACACAGACACTGTGAGTATCACAGTGACAAAGTGTGTATTACACTGACACTGAGAGTATTACACAGACACTGAGAGTATTACACAGACACTGAGAGTATTACACAGACACTCTGAGTATCACCCTGACAAAGCGAGTATCACTCTGACACTGAGTATCACACTGACACTGAGTATCACACTGACACAGTGAGTATCAATCTGACACTGTAAAGTGCCCTGACACTGTGTGTATTACACTGACACTGTGAGTATCACACCGACACTGTGAGCATTACACTGGCAGTGAGAGTATTAAACTGACACTGTGAGTATTACACGGACACTGAGAGTATTACACAGACACTGTGAGTATTAAACTGACACTGTGAGTACTACACTGACACTATGAATATTACATTGACACTGAGGGTATTACACACACACTGTGATTGTCACACTGACACTGTGTATTACACTGACACTGAGAGTATTACACTGACACAGCGAGTATCACACTGACACAGCGAGTATCACACTGACACAGCGAGTATCACACTGACACAGCGAGTATCACACTGACACAGCGAGTATCACACTGACACAGCGAGTATCACACTGACACAGCGAGTATCACACTGACACAGCGAGTATCACACTGACACAGCGAGTATCACACTGACACAGCGAGTATCACACTGACACAGCAAGTATCACACTGACACTGTGAGTATCACACTGTCACAGTGAGTATCACACTGACACTGTAGTGTGCCCTGACACTGTGTGTAATACACTGACACTGTGAGTATCACACCGACACTGTGAGCATTACACTGACACTGTGAGTATTACACTGACACTGAGAGTATTACACTGACACTGTGAGTATTAAACTGACACTGTAGTGTGCCCTGAAACTGTGTGTAATACACTGACACTGTGAGTATCACACCGACACTGTGAGCATTACACTGACACTGAGAGTATTACACTGACACTGAGAGTATTAAACTGACACTGAGAGTACTAAACTGACACAGTGAGTACTACACTGACACTATGAATATTACATTGACACTGAGAGTATTACACAGACACTGGGAATATTACACTGGCACTGTGAGTATTATACTGACACTGACATTATTGCACTGATACGGAGAGTATTACACAGACACTGGGAATATTACACTGGCACTGTGAAGATTACACCGACAGTGTCAGTTTTACACTGACACTGTGAATATCACACTGACACCTTTTGTATTACACAGACACTGAGAGTATTACACAGGCACTGTGAGTATCACAGTTACACTGTGTGTATTACACTGACACTGAGAGTATTACACTGACACTGAGAGTATTACACTGACACTGTGTGTATTACACTGACACTGTGTGTATTACACTGACACTGTGTGTATTACACTGACACTGTGTGTATTACACTGACACTGTGTGTATTACACTGACACTGAGAGTATTACACTGACACTGAGAGTATTACACTGACACTGAGAGTATTACACTGACACAGTGAGTATTACACTGACACTGTATCACCCTGACACAGTGAGTATCACACTGACACAGTAAGTATCAAACTGACACTGTATAGTGCCCTAACACTGTGTGTATTACACTGACAATGAGAGTATTACACTGATACTGTGAGTATCACCCTGACACAGCGGGTATCACACTGACACTGTGAGTATCACACTGACACTGTGAGTATTACACTGACACTGTATCACCCTGACACAGTGAGTATCACACTGACACAGTAAGTATCAAGCTGACACTGTATAGTGCTCTGACACTGTGTGTATTACACTGACACTGAGAGTATTACACTGACACTGTGTGTATTACACTGACACTGAGAGTATTACACTGATACTGTGAGTATCACCCTGACACAGCGAGTATCACACTGACACTGTGAGTATCACACTGACACAGTGAGTACCACACTGACACTGTATAGTGCTCTGACACTGTGTGTATTACACTGACAACATGAGTATTACACTGACACTGTGCATATCACACTGACAGTGTGAGTATTACACTGTCACTCAGAGCATTACACAGACACTGGGAATAGTACACTGGCACTATGAATATTACACTGACACTGTGAGTTTTACACTGACACTGTGAATATCACACTCACACTGTGTATGTTACACTGACACTGAGAGTATTACAATGACACTGAGAGTATTACACGGACATTGTGAGTATCACACTGACAGTTTGTGCATCACACTGAAACTGTGAGTTTTACACTGTCACTGAGAGCATTACACTGAAACTGTGAGTATTACACTGACACTGAGAGTATGACACTGACATTGTGTGTATTGCACTGACACTGTGTGTATCACACTGATACTGTGAGTATCACACAGACATTGTAAGTATCACACTGGCACTGAGAATACTACACTGACACTGACAGTATTACACTGACACTGAGAGTATCACACTGACACTGAGAGTATCACACTGACACTGAGAGTATCACACTGACACTGAGAGTATCACACTGACACTGTGTGTATTACACTGACACTGAGAATATTACACTGGCACTGAGAATATTACACTGGCACAGAGTATTACAATGACACTGAGAGTATCACCCTGACACAGCGAGTATCACCCTGACACTGTGAGTATCAAACTGACACTGTGAGTATCAAACTGACACAGTGAGTATCAAACTGACACCGTATAGTGCACTGACACTGTGTGTGTCACACTGACCCTGTGACTATCACACTGACACTGTGTGTTACACTGACACCAAGAGTATTAGACTGACACTGAGAGTATCAAGCTGACACAGCGAGTATCACACTGACACTGTGAGTATTACACTGACACAGTGAGTATCAGACTGACACAGTGAGTATCAGACTGACACAGTGAGTATCAAACTGACACTGTATAGTGCCCTGACACTGTGTTATTACACTGACACTGAGAATATTACACTGACACTGCGAGTACTACACTGACACTGAGAGTATTACACTGACACAGAGTATTACACTGACACTGAGAGTATTACACTGACACTGAGACTATTGCACTGATACTCAGTGTATTACACAGACAGTGGGAATATTACACTGGCACTGTGACTATTATACTGACACTGAGATTATTGCACTGATACGGAGAGTATTACACAGACACTGTGAATATTACACTGGCACTGTGAATATTACACCGACACTGAGTTTTACACTGACACTGTGAATATCACACTCTCACTGTTTGTACTACACTGACACTGAGAGTATTACACAGACACTGAGAGTATCACACTGACACTGAGAGTATCACACTGACACTGAGAGTATCACACTGACACTGAGAGTATCACACTGACACTGTGTGTATTACACTGACACTGAGAATATTACACTGGCACTGAGAATATTACACTGGCACAGAGTATTACAATGACACTGAGAGTATCACCCTGACACAGCGAGTATCACCCTGACACTGTGAGTATCAAACTGACACTGTGAGTATCAAACTGACACAGTGAGTATCAAACTGACACCGTATAGTGCACTGACACTGTGTGTGTCACACTGACCCTGTGACTATCACACTGACACTGTGAGTGTTACACTGACACTAAGAGTATTAGACTGACACTGAGAGTATCAAGCTGACACAGCGAGTATCACACTGACACTGTGAGTATTACACTGACACAGTGAGTATCAGACTGACACAGTGAGTATCAAACTGACACAGTGAGTATCAAACTGACACTGTATAGTGCCCTGACACTGTGTTATTACACTGACACTGAGAGTATTACACTGACACTGCGAGTACTACACTGACACTGAGAGTATTACACTGACACTGAGAGTATTACACTGACACTGAGAGTATTACACTGACACTCAGAGTATTACACAGACAGTGGGAATATTACACTGGCACTGTGACTATTATACTGACACTGAGATTATTGCACTGATACGGAGAGTATTACACAGACACTGTGAATATTACACTGGCACTGTGAATATTACACCGACACTGAGTTTTACACTGACACTGTGAATATCACACTCTCACTGTTTGTATTACACTGACACTGAGAGTATTACACAGACACTGTGAGTATCATAGTGACAAAGTGTGTATTACACTGACACTGAGAGTATTACACAGACACTGAGAGTATTACACAGACACTCTGAGTATCACCCTGACAAAGCGAGTATCACTCTGACACTGAGTATCACACTGACAGTGTGAGTATTACACTGTCAGTCAGAGCATTACACAGACACTGGGAATATTACACTGGCACTGTGAATATTACACTGACACTGTGAGTTTTACACTGACACTGTGAGTTTTACACTGACACTGTGAGTTTTACACTGACACTGTGAGTTTTACACTGACACTGTGAGTTTTACACTGACACTGTGAGTTTTACACTGACACTGTGAGTTTTACACTGACACTGTGAATATCACACTCACACTGTGTATGTTACACTGACACTGAGAGTATTACAATGACACTGAGAGTATTACACGGACATTGTGAGTATCACACTGACAGTTTGTGTATCACACTGAAACTGTGAGTTTTACACTGTCACTGAGAGCATTACACTGAAACTGTGAGTATTACACTGACACTAAGAGTATGACACTGACATTGTGTGTATTGCACTGACACTGTGTGTATCACACTGATACTGTGAGTATCACACAGACATTGTAAGTATCACACTGGCACTGAGAATACTACACTGACTCTGACAGTATTATACTGACACTGAGTGTATGACACTGACATTGTGTGTATCACACTGACACTGAGAGTATCACACTGACACTGAGAGTATCACACTGACACTGAGAGTATCACACTGACACTGAGAGTATCACACTGACACTGAGAGTATCACACTGACACTGTGTGTATTACACTGACACTGAGAATATTACACTGGCACTGAGAATATTACACTGGCACAGAGTATTACAATGACACTGAGAGTATCACCCTGACACAGCGAGTATCACCCTGACACTGTGAGTATCAAACTGACACTGTGAGTATCAAACTGACACCGTATAGTGCACTGACACTGTGTGTGTCACACTGACCCTGTGACTATCACACTGACACTGTGAGTGTTACACTGACACTAAGAGTATTAGACTGACACTGAGAGTATCAAGCTGGCACAGCGAGTATCACACTGACACTGTGAGTATTACACTGACACAGTAAGTATCAGACTGACACTGAGAGTATCAAGCTGGCACAGCGAGTATCACACTGACACTGTGAGTATTACACTGACACAGTAAGTATCAGACTGACACAGTGAGTATCAAACTGACACAGTGAGTATCAAACTGACACTGTATAGTGCCCTGACACTGTGTTATTACACTGACACTGAGAGTATTACACTGACACTGCGAGTACTACACTGACACTGAGAGTATTACACTGACACTGAGACTATTGCACTGATACTCAGAGTATTACACAGACAGTGGGAATATTACACTGGCACTGTGATTATTATACTGACACTGAGATTATTGCACTGATACGGAGAGTATTACACAGACACTGTGAATATTACACTGGCACTGTGAATATTACACCGACACTGAGTTTTACACTGACACTGTGAATATCACACTCTCACTGTTTGTATTACACTGACACTGAGAGTATTACACAGACACTGTGAGTATCACAGTGACAAAGTGTGTATTACACTGACACTGAGAGTATTACACAGACACTGAGAGTATTACACAGACACTGTGAGTATCACCCTGACAAAGCGAGTATCACTCTGACACTGAGTATCACACTGACACTGAGTATCACACTGACACTGAGTATCACACTGACACAGTGAGTATCAATCTGACACTGTAAAGTGCCCTGACACTGTGTGTATTACACTGACACTGTGAGTATCACACCGACACTGTGAGCATTACACTGGCAGTGAGAGTATTAAACTGACACTGTGAGTATTACACGGACACTGAGAGTATTACACAGACACTGTGAGTATTAAACTGACACTGTGAGTACTACACTGACACTATGAATATTACATTGACACTGAGGGTATTACACACACACTGTGATTGTCACACTGACACTGTGTATTACACTGACACTGAGAGTATTACACTGACACAGCGAGTATCACACTGACACAGCGAGTATCACACTGACTCAGCGAGTATCACACTGACACAGCGAGTATCACACTGACACAGCGAGTATCACACTGACACAGCGAGTATCACACTGACACAGCGAGTATCACACTGACACAGCAAGTATCACACTGACACTGTGAGTATCACACTGTCACAGTGAGTATCACACTGACACTGTAGTGTGCCCTGACACTGTGTGTTATACACTGACACTGTGAGTATCACACCGACACTGTGAGCATTACACTGACACTGTGAGTATTACACTGACACTGAGAGTATTACACTGACACTGTGAGTATTAAACTGACACTGTAGTGTGCCCTGAAACTGTGTGTAATACACTGACACTGTGAGTATCACACCGACACTGTGAGCATTACACTGACACTGAGAGTATTACACTGACACTGAGAGTATTAAACTGACACTGAGAGTACTAAACTGACACAGTGAGTACTACACTGACACTATGAATATTACATTGACACTGAGAGTATTACACAGACACTGGGAATATTACACTGGCACTGTGAGTATTATACTGACAGTGACATTATTGCACTGATACGGAGAGTATTACACAGACACTGGGAATATTACACTGGCACTGTGAAGATTACACCGACAGTGTCAGTTTTACACTGACACTGTGAATATCACACTGACACCTTTTGTATTACACAGACACTGAGAGTATTACACAGGCACTGTGAGTATCACAGTTACACTGTGTGTATTACACTGACACTGAGAGTATTACACTGACACTGAGAGTATTACACTGACACTGTGTGTATTACACTGACACTGTGTGTATTACACTGACACTGTGTGTATTACACTGACACTGTGTGTATTACACTGACACTGTGTGTATTACACTGACACTGTGTGTATTACACTGACACTGAGAGTATTACAATGACACTGAGAGTATTACACTGACACTGAGAGTATTACACTGACACAGTGAGTATTACACTGACACTGTATCACCCTGACACAGTGAGTATCACACTGACACAGTAAGTATCAAACTGACACTGTATAGTGCCCTAACACTGTGTGTATTACACTGACAATGAGAGTATTACACTGATACTGTGAGTATCACCCTGACACAGCGGGTATCACACTGACACTGTGAGTATCACACTGACACTGTGAGTATTACACTGACACTGTATCACCCTGACACAGTGAGTATCACACTGACACAGTAAGTATCAAGCTGACACTGTATAGTGCTCTGACACTGTGTGTATTACACTGACACTGAGAGTATTACACTGACACTGTGTGTATTACACTGACACTGAGAGTATTACACTGATACTGTGAGTATCACCCTGACACAGCGAGTATCACACTGACACTGTGAGTATCACACTGACACAGTGAGTACCACACTGACACTGTATAGTGCTCTGACACTGTGTGTATTACACTGACAACATGAGTATTACACTGACACTGTGCATATCACACTGACAGTGTGAGTATTACACTGTCACTCAGAGCATTACACAGACACTGGGAATAGTACACTGGCACTATGAATATTACACTGACACTGTGAGTTTTACACTGACACTGTGAATATCACACTCACACTGTGTATGTTACACTGACACTGAGAGTATTACAATGACACTGAGAGTATTACACGGACATTGTGAGTATCACACTGACAGTTTGTGCATCACACTGAAACTGTGAGTTTTACACTGTCACTGAGAGCATTACACTGAAACTGTGAGTATTACACTGACACTGAGAGTATGACACTGACATTGTGTGTATTGCACTGACACTGTGTGTATCACACTGATACTGTGAGTATCACACAGACATTGTAAGTATCACACTGGCACTGAGAATACTACACTGACACTGACAGTATTACACTGACACTGAGAGTATCACACTGACACTGAGAGTATCACACTGACACTGAGAGTATCACACTGACACTGAGAGTATCACACTGACACTGAGAGTATCACACTGACACTGAGAGTATCACACTGACACTGAGAGTATCACACTGACACTGTGTGTATTACACTGACACTGAGAATATTACACTGGCACTGAGAATATTACACTGGCACAGAGTATTACAATGACACTGAGAGTATCACCCTGACACAGCGAGTATCACCCTGACACTGTGAGTATCAAACTGACACTGTGAGTATCAAACTGACACAGTGAGTATCAAACTGACACCGTATAGTGCACTGACACTGTGTGTGTCACACTGACCCTGTGACTAGCACACTGACACTGTGTGTTACACTGACACCAAGAGTATTAGACTGACACTGAGAGTATCAAGCTGACACAGCGAGTATCACACTGACACTGTGAGTATTACACTGACACAGTGAGTATCAGACTGACACAGTGAGTATCAAACTGACACAGTGAGTATCAAACTGACACTGTATAGTGCCCTGACACTGTGTTATTACACTGACACTGAGAATATTACACTGACACTGCGAGTACTACACTGACACTGAGAGTATTACACTGACACTGAGAGTATTACACTGACACTGAGAGTATTACACTGACACTGAGACTATTGCACTGATACTCAGTGTATTACACAGACAGTGGGAATATTACACTGGCACTGTGACTATTATACTGACACTGAGATTATTGCACTGATACGGAGAGTATTACACAGACACTGTGAATATTACACTGGCACTGTGAATATTACACCGACACTGAGTTTTACACTGACACTGTGAATATCACACTCTCACTGTTTGTACTACACTGACACTGAGAGTATTACACAGACACTGAGAGTATCACACTGACACTGAGAGTATCACACTGACACTGAGAGTATCACACTGACACTGTGTGTATTACACTGACACTGAGAATATTACACTGGCACTGAGAATATTACACTGGCACAGAGTATTACAATGACACTGAGAGTATCACCCTGACACAGCGAGTATCACCCTGACACTGTGAGTATCAAACTGACACTGTGAGTATCAAACTGACACAGTGAGTATCAAACTGACACCGT
Organism: Carcharodon carcharias; assembly: GCF_017639515.1. Lineage (NCBI taxonomy): Eukaryota > Metazoa > Chordata > Chondrichthyes > Lamniformes > Lamnidae > Carcharodon > Carcharodon carcharias. Next base: position 118,303,820 of record NC_054474.1, read on the forward strand.
ATAGTGCACTGACACTGTGTGTGTCACACTGACCCTGTGACTATCACACTGACACTGTGAGTGTTACACTGACACTAAGAGTATTAGACTGACACTGAGAGTATCAAGCTGACACAGCGAGTATCACACTGACACTGTGAGTATTACACTGACACAGTGAGTATCAGACTGACACAGTGAGTATCAAACTGACACAGTGAGTATCAAACTGACACTGTATAGTGCCCTGACACTGTGTTATTACACAGACACTGAGAGTATTACACTGACACTGCGAGTACTACACTGACACTGAGAGTATTACACTGACACTGAGAGTATTACACTGACACTGAGAGTATTACACTGACACTCAGAGTATTACACAGACAGTGGGAATATTACACTGGCACTGTGACTATTATACTGACACTGAGATTATTGCACTGATACGGAGAGTATTACACAGACACTGTGAATATTACACTGGCACTGTGAATATTACACCGACACTGAGTTTTACACTGACACTGTGAATATCACACTCTCACTGTTTGTATTACACTGACACTGAGAGTATTACACAGACACTGTGAGTATCATAGTGACAAAGTGTGTATTACACTGACACTGAGAGTATTACACAGACACTGAGAGTATTACACAGACACCGAGAGTATTACACAGACACTCTGAGTATCACCCTGACAAAGCGAGTATCACTCTGACACTGAGTATCACACTGACAGTGTGAGTATTACACTGTCAGTCAGAGCATTACACAGACACTGGGAATATTACACTGGCACTGTGAATATTACACTGACACTGTGAGTTTTACACTGACACTGTGAGTTTTACACTGACACTGTGAGTTTTACACTGACACTGTGAGTTTTACACTGACACTGTGAATATCACACTCACACTGTGTATGTTACACTGACACTGAGAGTATTACAATGACACTGAGAGTACTACACGGACATTGTGAGTATCACACTGACAGTTTGTGTATCACACTGAAACTGTGAGTTTTACACTGTCACTGAGAGCATTACACTGAAACTGTGAGTAATACACTGACACTAAGAGTATGACACTGACATTGTGTGTATTGCACTGACACTGTGTGTATCACACTGATACTGTGAGTATCACACAGACATTGTAAGTATCACACTGGCACTGAGAATACTACACTGACTCTGACAGTATTATACTGACACTGAGTGTATGACACTGACATTGTGTGTATCACACTGACACTGAGAGTATCACACTGACACTGAGAGTATCACACTGACACTGAGAGTATCACACTGACACTGTGTGTATTACACTGACACTGAGAATATTACACTGGCACTGAGAATATTACACTGGCACAGAGTATTACACTGACACTGAGAGTATCACCCTGACACAGCGAGTATCACCCTGACACAGCGAGTATCACCCTGACACTGTGAGTATCAAACTGACACTGTGAGTATCAAACTGACACTGTGAGTATCAAACTGACACCGTATAGTGCACTGACACTGTGTGTGTCACACTGACCCTGTGACTATCACACTGACACTGTGAGTGTTACACTGACACTAAGAGTATTAGACTGACACTGAGAGTATCAAGCTGGCACAGCGAGTATCACACTGACACTGTGAGTATTACACTGACACAGTAAGTATCAGACTGACACTGAGAGTATCAAGCTGGCACAGCGAGTATCACACTGACACTGTGAGTATTACACTGACACAGTAAGTATCAGACTGACACAGTGAGTATCAAACTGACACAGTGAGTATCAATCTGACACTGTATAGTGCCCTGACACTGTGTTATTACACTGACACTGAGAGTATTACACTGACACTGCGAGTACTACACTGACACTGAGAGTATTACACTGACACTGAGACTATTGCACTGATACTCAGAGTATTACACAGACAGTGGGAATATTACACTGGCACTGTGATTATTATACTGACACTGAGATTATTGCACTGATACGGAGAGTATTACACAGACACTGTGAATATTACACTGGCACTGTGAATATTACACCGACACTGAGTTTTACACTGACACTGTGAATATCACACTCTCACTGTTTGTATTACACTGACACTGAGAGTATTACACAGACACTGTGAGTATCACAGTGACAAAGTGTGTATTACACTGACACTGAGAGTATTACACAGACACTGAGAGTATTACACAGACACTCTGAGTATCACCCTGACAAAGCGAGTATCACTCTGACACTGAGTATCACACTGACACTGAGTATCACACTGACACTGAGTATCACACTGACACAGTGAGTATCAATCTGACACTGTAAAGTGCCCTGACACTGTGTGTATTACACTGACACTGTGAGTATCACACCGACACTGTGAGCACTACACTGGCAGTGAGATTATTAAACTGACACTGTGAGTATTACACGGACACTGAGAGTATTACACAGACACTGTGAGTATTAAACTGACACTGTGAGTACTATACTGACACTATGAATATTACATTGACACTGAGGGTATTACACACACACTGTGATTGTCACACTGACACTGTGTATTACACTGACACTGAGAGTATTACACAGACACTGTGAGTATTAAACTGACACTGTGAGTACTATACTGACACTATGAATATTACATTGACACTGAGGGTATTACACACACACTGTGATTGTCACACTGACACTGTGTATTACACTGACACTGAGAGTATTACACTGACACAGCGAGTATCACACTGACACAGCGAGTATCACACTGACACAGCGAGTATCACACTGTCACAGTGAGTATCACACTGTCACAGTGAGTATCACACTGACACTGTAGTGTGCCCTGACACTGTGTGTAATACACTGACACTGTGAGTATCACAGCGACACTGTGAGCATTACACTGACACTGTGAGTATTACACTGACACTGAGAGTACTACACTGACACTGTGAGTACTACACTGACACTATGAATATTACATTGACACTGAGGGTATTACACACACACTGTGAGGATCACAGTGACACAGCGAATATCACACTGACAATACGAGTATCACACTGACACTACGTGTATCACACTGACTCAGCGAGTATCAAACTGACACTGAGAGTATTACACAGACACTGAGAGTATTACACAGACACTGAGAGTATTACACAGACACTGTGAGTATTAAACTGACACTGTGAGTATTAAACTGACACTGTGAGTACTATACTGACACTATGAATATTACATTGACACTGAGGGTATTACACACACACTGTGATTGTCACACTGACACTGTGTATTACACTGACACTGAGAGTATTACACTGACACAGCGAGTATCACACTGACACAGCGAGTATCACACTGACACAGCGAGTATCACACTGACACTGTGAGTATCACACTGACACTGTGAGTATCACACTGTCACAGTGAGTATCACACTGACACTGTAGTGTTCCCTGACACTGTGTGTAATACACTGACACTGTGAGTATCACAGCGACACTGTGAGCATTACACTGACACTGTGAGTATTACACTGACACTGAGAGTATTAAACTGACACTGAGAGTATTAAACTGACACTGTGAGTACTACACTGACACTATGAATATTACATTGACACTGAGGGTATTACACACACACTGTGAGTATCACAGTGACACAGCGAATATCACACTGACAATACGAGTATCACACTGACACTACGTGTATCACACTGACACTACGTGCATCACACTGACACTACGTGCATCACACTGACACTACGTGCATCACACTGACACTACGTGCATCACACTGACACAGCGAGTATCACACTGACTCAGCGAGTATCAAACTGACACTGAGAGTATTACACAGACACTGAGAGTATTACACAGACACTGAGAGTATTACACAGACACTGAGAGTATTACACAGACACTCTGGGTATCACACTGACACCGATAGTAATACACTGACGCTGTGGCTATTACACTGACAATATGTGTATTACACTGACACTGAGAGTATTACACTGACACTGCTAGTAACACACTGAAACTGTGAGTATCACACTATCACTGAGAGTATTACACAGACATTGTGAGTATCACACTGACAGTGTGAGTATTACACTGTCACTGAGAGTATTACACAGACACTGGGAATATTACACTGGCACTGTGAATATTACACTAACACTGTGAATATTAAACTGACACTCTGAATATTAAACTGACACTCTGAATATTAAACTGACACTCTGAATATTAAACTGACACTCTGAATATTAAACTGACACTCTGAATATTAAACTGACACTCTGAATATTAAACTGACACTCTGAATATTAAACTGACACTCTGAATATTACACTGAAACTGTGAATATTACACTGACACTGTGAGTTTTACCCTGACACTGTGAATATCACACTCTCACTACTTGTATTACACTGACACTGAGAGTATCACACTGACCCTATATAGTGTACTGACACTGAGTGTGTTACACTGACATTGAGAGTATTACACTGACACTGGGAGTATTACACAGATACTGTGAGCATCACACTGACAGTTTGTGTATCACACTGACACTGTGAGTTTTACACTGTCACTGAGAGCATTACACTGAAACTGTGAGTATTACAGTGACACTGAGAGTATGACAATGACACTGTGTCTATTGCACTGACTCTGTGTGTATCACACTGATACTGAGAGTATTACACAGACACTAAGTATCACACTGGCACTGAGAATACTACTCTGACACTGAGAATACTACACTGACACTGAGAATATTACAATGACATTGTAACTATTAAACTGACACTGTGTGTATTACACTGACACTGAGAGTATTATCCTGTCCCTATATAGTGCACTGACACTATGTGTGTTACACTGACACTGTGTATTACACTGACACTGGGAGTATCACACTGACACTGGGAGTATCAAACTAACACAGTGAGTATCGAACTGACACAGTGAGTATCAAACTGACACTGTATAGTGCCCTGACACTGTGTTATTACACAGACACTGAGAGTATTACACTGACCCTGTATAGTGCACTGACACTGTGTGTATTACACTGACACTGAGAGTATTACAGAGACACTGGGAATATTACACTGGCACTGTGAAGATTACACCGACACTGTCATTTTTACTCTGACACTGTGAATATCACACTGACACTGTTTGTATTACACAGACAATGAGAGTATTACACAGAAACTGTGAGTATCACAGTGAAACTGTGTGTATTACACTGCCACTGAGAGTATTACACTGACACTGTGAGTATCACCCTGACACAGTGAGTATCACACTGACACAGTAAGTATCAAACTGACACTGTATAGTGCCTGAACACTGTGTGTATTACACTGACACTGAGAGTATTACACTGATACTGTGAGTATCACCCTGACACAGCGAGTATCACACTGACACTGTGAGTATCACACTGACACAGTGAGTATCAAACTGACACTGTAGAGTGCTCTGACACTGTGTGTATTACACTGACACTGAGAGTATTACACTGATACTGTGAGTATCACCCTGACACAGCGAGTATCACACTGACACTGTGAGTATCACACTGACACAGTGAGTATCACACTGACACTGTATAGAGCTGTGACACTGTGTGTATCACACTGACACCACGAGTATTACACTGACACTGTGCGTATCACACTGACAATGTGAGTATTACACTGTCACTCAGAGCATTACACAGACACTGGGAATATTACACTGGCACTGTGAATATTACACTGACACTGTGTGTTTTACACTGACACTGTGAATATCACACTCACACTGTGTATGTTACACTTACACTGAGATTATTACAATGACACTGAGAGTATTACACGGACATTGTGTGTATTGCACTGACACTGTGTGTATCACACTGATACTGTGAATATCACACAGACACTGTAAGTATCACACTGGCACTGAGAATACTACACTGACTCTGACAGTATTACACTGACAATGAGTGTATGACACTGACATTGTATGTATTGCACTGACACTGTGTGTATCACACTGATACTGTGAGTATCACACAGACACTGTAAGTATCACACTGGCACTGAGAATACTACACTGACACTGACAGTATTACACTGACACTGAGAGTATCACACTGACACTGAGAGTATCACACTGACACTGTGTGTATTACACTGACACTGAGAATATTACACTGGCACTGAGAATATTACACTGGCACAGAGTATTACACTGACACTGAGAGTATCACCCTGACACAGTGAGTATCACCCTGACACTGTGAGTATCACACTGACACTGTGAGTATCAAACTGACACAGTGAGTATCAAACTGACACTGTATAGTGCACTGACACTGTGTGTGTCACACTGACCCTGTGACTATCACACTGACACTGTGAGTGTTACACTGACACTAAGAGTATTAGACTGACACTGAGAGTATCAAGCTGAAAAAGCGAGTATCACACTGACACTGTGAGTATTACACTGACACAGTGAGTATCAGACTGACACAGTGAGTATCAAACTGACACTGTGAGTATCAAACTGACACAGTGAGTATCAAACTGACACAGTGAGTATCAAACTGACACAGTGAGTATCAAACTGACACAGTGAGTATCAAACTGACACTGTATAGTGCCCTGACACTGTGTTATTACACTGACACTGAGAGTATTACACTGACACTGCGAGTACTACACTGACACTGAGAGTATTGCACTGATACTCAGAGTATTACACAGACAGTGGGAATATTACACTGGCACTGTGACTATTATACTGACACTGAGATTATTGCACTGATACGGAGAGTATTACACAGACACTGTGAATATTACACTGACACTGTGAATATTACACCGACACTGAGTTTTACACTGACACTGTGAATATCACACTCTCACTGTTTGTATTACACTGACACTGAGAGTATTACACAGACACTGTGACTATCACAGTGACAAAGTGTGTATTACACTGACACTGAGAGTATTACACAGACACTGAGAGTATTACACTGACACTCTGAGTATCACCCTGACAAAGCGAGTATCACACTGACACTGAGTATCACACTGACACTGAGTATCACACTGACACTGAGTATCACACTGACACTGAGTATCACACTGACACAGTGAGTATCAAACTGACACTGTAAAGTGCCCTGACACTGTGTGTATTACACTGACACTGTGAGTATCACACCGACACTGTGAGCATTACACTGGCAGTGAGAGTATTAAACTGACACTGTGAGTATTACACGGACACTGAGAGCATTACACAGACACTGTGAGTATTAAACTGACACTGTGAGTACTACACTGACACTATGAATATTACATTGACACTGAGGGTATTACACACACACTGTGAGTATCACACTGACACTGTGTGTATTACACTGACACTGAGAGTATTACACTGACACAGCGAGTATCACACTGACACAGCGAGTATCACACTGACACAGCGAGTATCACACTGACACAGCGAGTATCACACTGACACAGCGAGTATCACACTGACACAGCGAGTATCACACTGACACTGTGAGTATCACACTGACATTGTGAGTATCACACTGACACTGTGAGTATCACACTGACACTGTAGTGTGCCCTGACACTGTGTGTAATACACTGACACTGTGAGTATCACACCGACACTGTGAGCATTACACTGACACTGTGAGTATTACACTGACACTGAGAGTATTACACTGACACTGTGAGTATTAAACTGACACTGTGAGTACTACACTGACACTATGAATATTACATTGACACTGAGGGTATTACACACAGTGACACAGCAAATATCACACTGACACTACGAATATCACACTGACACTACGTGTATCACACTGACACTACGTGCATCACACTGACACTACGTGCATCACACTGACACTACGTGCATCACACTGACACTACGTGCATCACACTGACACAGTGAGTATCACACTGACTCAGCGAGTATCACACTGACACTGAGAGTATTACACAGACACTCTGGGTATCACACTGACACCGATAGTAATACACTGACACTATGGCTATTACACTGACAATATGTGTATTACACTGACACTGAGAGTATTACACAGGCACTGTGAGTATCACACTGATAGAGAGAGTATCACACTGACACTGCTAGTAACACACTGAAACTGTGAGTATCACACTATCACTGAGAGTATTACACAGACATTGTGAGTATCACACTGACAGTGTGAGTAATACACTGTCACTGAGAGTATTACACAGACACTGGGAATATTACACTGGCTCTGTGAATATTACCCTGACACTGTGAATATTACACTGACACTGTGAATATTAAACTGACACTGTGAATATTAAACTGACACTGTGAATATTAAACTGACACTGTGAATATTAAACTGACACTGTGAATATTAAACTGACACTCTGAATATTACACTGAAACTGTGAATATTACACTGACACTGTGAGTTTTACCCTGACACTGTGAATATCACACTCTCACTACTTGTATTACACTGACACTGAGAGTATCACACTGACCCTATATAGTGTACTGACACTGAGTGTGTTACACTGACATTGAGAGTATTACACTGACACTGGGAGTATTACACAGATACTGTGAGCATCACACTGACAGTTTGTGTATCACACTGACACTGTGAGTTTTACACTGTCACTGAGAGCATTACACTGAAACTGTGAGTATTACAGTGACACTGAGAGTATGACAATGACACTGTGTCTATTGCACTGACTCTGTGTGTATCACACTGATACTGAGAGTATTACACAGACACTGTAAGTAATACACTGGCACTGAGAAGATTACTCTGACACTGAGAATACTACACTGACACTGAGAATATTACACTGACACTGTAACTATTAAACTGACACTGTGTGTATTACACTGACACTGAGAGTATTATCCTGTCCCTATATAGTGCACTGACACTGTGTGTGTTACACTGACACTGTGTGTATTACACTGACACTGGGAGTATCACACTGGCACAGCAAGTATCACACTGACACAGCAAGTATCACACTGACACAGCAAGTATCACACTGACACAGCGAGTATCACACTGACACAGCGAGTATCACACTGACACAGCGAGTATCACACTGACACAGCGAGTATCACACTGACACAGCGAGTATCACACTGACACAGCGAGTATCACACTGACACAGCGAGTATCGCACTGACACAGCGAGTATCGCACTGACACAGCGAGTATCACACTGACACAGCGAGTATCACACTGACACAGCGAGTATCACACTGACACAGCGAGTATCACACTGACACAGCGAGTATTACACTGATACTGAGAGTACTACACCGACACTGCGAGCACTACACTGACACTGTGAGTATTACACTGACACTGTGAGTATTACACTGACACTGAGACTATTGCACTGATACTGAGAGTATTACACAGACACTGGGAATATTACACTGGCACTGTGAGTATTACACTGACACTGAGACTATTGCACTGATACTGAGAGTATTACACAGACACTGGGAATATTACACTGACACTGTGAATATCACACTGACACTGTTTGCATTACACTGACACTGAGAGTATTGCACAGACACTGTGAGTATCACAGTGACACTGCGAATACCACACTGACACTACGACTATCACCCTGGCACAGCGATTATCACACTGACACTGCGAGTATCACACTGACACTACGAGTATCACAGTGACACAGCGAGTATCACACTGACACTGTGATTATTACACTGACACTGTGATTATTACACTGACACTGATTATTACACTGACACTGATTATTACACTGACACTGTGATTATTACACTGACACTGTGAGTATTACACTGACACTGTGAGTATTACACTGACACTGTGAGTATTACACTGACACTGTGAGTATTACACAGATACTGTGAGCATCACACTGACAGTTTGTGTATCACACTGACACTGTGAGTTTTACACTGTCACTGAGAGCGTTACACTGAAACTGTGAGTATTACAGTGACACTGAGAGTATGACAATGACACTGTGTCTATTGCACTGACTCTGTGTGTATCACACTGATACTGAGAGTATTACACAGACACTGTAAGTACCACACTGGCACTGAGAATATTACTCTGACACTGAGAATACTACACTGACACTGAGAATATTACACTGACACTGTAACTATTAAACTGACACTGTGTGTATTACACTGACACTGAGAGTATTATCCTGTCCCTATATAGTGCACTGACACTGTGTGTGTTACACTGACACTGTGTGTATTACACTGACACTGGGAGTATCACACTGACACAGCGAGTATCACACTGACACAGCGAGTATCACACTGACACAGCGAGTATCACACTGACACAGCGAGTATCACACTGACACAGCGAGTATCACACTGACACAGCGAGTATCACACTGACACTGTGAGTATTACACTGATACTGAGAGTACTACACCGACACTGTGAGTACTACACTGACACTGTGAGTATTACACTGACACTGTGAGTATTACACTGACACTGAGACTATTGCACTGATACTGAGAGTATTACACAGACACTGGGAATATTACACTGGCACTGTGAGTATTACACTGACACTGAGACTATTGCACTGATACTGAGAGTATTACACAGACACTGGGAATATTACACTGACACTGTGAATATCACACAGACACTGTTTGCATTACACTGACACTGAGAGTATTGCACAGACACTGTGAGTATCACATTGACACTGCGAATACCACACTGACACTACGACTATCACCCTGGCACAGCGATTATCACACTGACACTGCGAGTATCACACTGACACTACGAGTATCACAGTGACACAGCGAGTATCACACTGACACTGTGATTATTACACTGACACTGTGATTATTACACTGACACTGATTATTACACTGACACTGTGATTATTACACTGACACTGTGATTATTACACTGACACTGTGAGTATTACACTGACACTGTGAGTATTACACTGACACTGTGAGTATTACACAGATACTGTGAGCATCACACTGACAGTTTGTGTATCACACTGACACTGTGAGTTTTACACTGTCACTGAGAGCATTACACTGAAACTGTGAGTATTACAGTGACACTGAGAGTATGACAATGACACTGTGTCTATTGCACTGACTCTGTGTGTATCACACTGATACTGAGAGTATTACACAGACACTGTAAGTACCACACTGGCACTGAGAATATTACTCTGACACTGAGAATACTACACTGACACTGAGAATATTACACTGACACTGTAACTATTAAACTGACACTGAGTGTATTACACTGACACTGAGAGTATTATCCTGTCCCTATATAGTGCACTGACACTGTGTGTGTTACACTGACACTGTGTGTATTACACTGACACTGGGAGTATCACACTGACACAGCGAGTATCACACTGACACAGCGAGTATCACACTGACACAGCGAGTATCACACTGACACAGCGAGTATCACACTGACACAGCGAGTATCACACTGACACAGCGAGTATCACACTGACACAGCGAGTATCACACTGACACTGTGAGTATTACACTGATACTGAGAGTACTACACCGACACTGTGAGTACTACACTGACACTGTGAGTATTACACTGACACTGTGAGTATTACACTGACACTGAGACTATTGCACTGATACTGAGAGTATTACACAGACACTGGGAATATTACACTGGCACTGTGGGTATTACACTGACACTGAGACTATTGCACTGATACTGAGAGTATTACACAGACATTGGGAATATTACACTGACACTGTGAATATCACACTGACACTGTTTGTATTACACTGACACTGAGAGTATTGCACAGACACTGTGAATATCACAGTGACACTGCGAATATCACACTGACACTACGACTATCACCCTGGCACAGCGATTATCACACTGACACTGCGAGTATCACACTGACACTGCGAGTATCACAGTGACACAGCGAGTATCACACTGACACTGTGAGTATTACACTGACACTGTGAGTATTACACTGACATTGTGAGTATCAAACTGACACTGTATAGTGCCCTGACACTGTGTGTGTTACACTGACACAGAGTATCACAGTGACAATGTGTGCATTACACTGACACTGAGAGTTTTAGACTGACACTGTGAGTATTACACTGACACTGTGAGTATCACTCTGACACAACGAGTATCACAGTGACATTGTAAGTATCACACTGACACACTGAGTATCAAACTGACACTGTATAGTGCCCTGACTCTGTGTGTATTACACTGACGCTGTGAGTATTACACCGACAGTGTGAGCATTACACTGGTACTGATAGTATTACCCTGACACTGTGAGTATTAAACTGACACTGTGAGTACTACACTGACAGTGTGAGCATTACATTGACAATGAGAGTATTACACAGACACTGTGAGTATCACACTGACACTGTGTGTATTACACTGACACTGAGAGTATTACACTGACACTGAGAGTATTACACTGACACTGAGAGTATCACACCGACACTGTGAGCATTACAATGGCACTGATATTATTACACTGACACTGTGAGTATTAAACTGACACTGTGAGTACTACACTGACAGTGTGAGTATTACATTGACACTGAGAGTATTACACAGACACTGTGAGTATCACAGTGACACTGCGAATATCACACTGACACTACGAGTATTACACTGACACTATGAGTATCACACTGACACTACGAGTATCACACTGACACTGTGAGTATCACACCGACACTGTGAGCATTACACCGACACTGTGAGCATTACACCGACACTGTGAGCATTACACTGACACTGTGAGCATTACACCGACACCGTGAGCATTACACTTGCACTGATATTATTACACTGACACTGTGAGTATTAAACTGACACTGTGAGTTCTACACTGACAGTGTGAGTATTACATTGACACTAAGAGTATTACACAGACACTGTGAGTATCACAGTGACACTTTGAATATCACACTGACACTACGAGTATCACACTGACACTACGAGTATCACACTGACACTGCGAGTATCACACTGACACAGCGAGTATCACACTGACACAGCAAGTATCACACTGACACTGTGAGTACCAAACTGACACTGAGAGTATTACACTATCACTGATAATATTACACTATCACTGATAGTATTACACTGACACTGTGGCTATTACACTGACCCTGAGAGTATTACACTGACACTGTGAGTATTACACTGACACTGTGAGTATCACACTGACACTGAGTATCACACTGACACTGAGTATCACACTGACACTGAGTATCACACTGACACTGAGTATCACACTGACACTGTGAGTATTACACTGTCACTGAGAGTATGACACTGACACTGAGAATACTACACTGACACTGAGAATACTACACTGACACTGAGGGAAGAATTTTCTGCATGTGTGGAGGGCCGCCCACGATTGGGTCTACGCCGCCATTTTATGCAGGCGGGCCAATTAAGGCCCGCCCAGTGAGAAACGCAGCTCCCGAGGGCAGCAGGAGTGGGCAGGTGGTGGTGGGACTGCTTTGACCACTGGCTCCAATGGTGACCCATCGGCCTTTTTAATAGCACTCCTGCAGCCTTGTAAAGGCTGTGAATCGTGGTCAGCAGATGGGCTCCCCAGAGCGCTGCTGGTGAGCAGGCCATGCAGGAGGGTAGGGCAGAGGGGCATTGTGCCCTTTGTTTCTCCGATGATTGCCTTGCTGCCCTCCTCACGGAGGTGGGCAGCACGGTGAGAGGTTCTTGTAACCCAGGATGGGAGGAGAAGGCTCCCCACATGACCAAATGTGCCTAGGAGGAGTTGGCGAAGGCGGTGATCTCCCATGATGTGGTGCAGCGCACCTGGATCCAGTGCTGCAAGCGCTTCAATGACCTGTTGCACTCAGGAAGGGTGAGTACCATGTTGGCATTGGTCATTTAACCCAGCACGTAGACTTTCCCCACTGTTATCATCCCCAAGTCTGAGTGTAGTGACTGCATTGAATCATTGACGGCCCGTGTCCTTCACTGGGTGGGCCAGCAGATATTGCCCATGCTAAGGTCGCCCTGAGACGGTGGTGAAGAGATGGGTTCTGTCCCTGCAGCATGTGGTACACCGAGACCCACATTACTGTTTTGGGGGCGAACTGTAGGAGCTGCACCTAGGCGCAGTGCTGGAACTCCAGGACATGTCAAAGTCAGGGTGATGACATGCTGGGAGGGGAGCTTCAAGGTGGCATGGCAGTGATCGATCTGCTGTCCTCTGCACTCCACGTGTTTGCGCCTCCTTGATATGGAAGGTTAGACCGTGTGGTGCCTAATGTGATGTCAGCAGCATTTGGCCAATGGGGTGGGAGTTGGGGAACATTTGGTATCTTTGTGTGAGTGTCCGGCAGCAGCAGAGTGAGGAGACACTGGAGCTCTGCAATGTCCCACTCTGGTTGGGGTGTGCTGGCCGTGAAGAGAATCCAGGTACAAGTCGCACTAATCAATGCTCCTCTCTCCTTTTCAGGAGAAGAATGAACATAATGCCGCCGAGTGGGTGAGGACTGGTGGAGGGCTGGCTCAGCTGGCGATTCTCAGCCACTTCGAGCAGGAGGCCTAGATCTGGAGAGGTGCCATGTGCCCAGGTCCACCAGTGAGAGAGAGGCTGGGGTGCCACAGGCAGGTGTGTTTGCCCAGCAGTGAGGTCACCATTGTTCTCCCAACAGCCATGGCAGTGCTGAATGTTCAGTGATTGAAGTTTGCAACATGACTTGACCATTGCTTGTGGAAGGATGAGTGCATAATAATCTGGGGGACAGGGATGCACATTGACATTGTCTCCACGTTAACTGATCCAATGTCCTTGTTCTTCCTTTCAGCATCGGCAGAGCAGGGCTGGGAGGAGGAGCAGCAGAGACCCCTCTCACACCTGAGGGCCCTGAGGTCTCACCAGCGTCACACCATCTCTGCCAGGCAGGCACCAGCACAGATACTAGCACCTCGGTGGGAATTAGATCATCGGCTAGTGTCCCGGGGCACAGCGGTGAAGGCACTTCACAGTCAATGGAGGAGCTGGCAGAGACAGGGAGTGCCCATGGTGCCAATGGTTGGAGGACTGCAGGGGACCAGGCACATGCTCAGTCAGTGCCTAACGATGTGCCTCTAGAGTCATCTGTGAGGCAGCAAAGGCTGGAAGTCCATCAGGGTGTGTGGGAAGATCTGGTGGCGATACATGAAGCTATGCTTGCCTTGATGTCTGTGGTGGAGGAGTCCACCCAGATCATCGCCGATGCAATGAGCCTCATGTCCGAGCGCCAGGCGTCCTCCATGGAGAAAGTGGCGACTCTCGTGGAGAGGCTCCTCCAGGGGACCCATCAGTGCCTGCTGGGGATGCGTTCTGATCAGCAAGCCCTCACATCAGCATTGACCTCAGCTGGTCAGTGCCAGTGTGGGAGATGGTATGGGCACCAAGTTTCCCAGCTCGGTGCCCATCCATCCATGGTGAGCAGGGAGGTCCAAAGTGACCTCATGTCGGTGCAGCAGCCGCCTGTAGTCTCTGCAGACTCCTCTCAGGGTGCTCCGGATGAAGGTGGCAGCTCCTCTGCTCTTCCGCCAGTGACCATTGCATCCAATGAGGCTGCGGCAGCTGAGGAGATGCCAGCTGTGGAACTGGCCACTCCCTCCCAGGCGGGGCCAGCACAGGCTCCATGGGCTGGGGGACGGCTGCCAAGGTCGTCAAGGCCAACAGGACAGCACAGTGAGCAGGCTGTCTCAGATGCCAGTGCCAGCGAGGGGACAGCACCTAGGCGTAACACCTGAAAGCGTAAATTTAAGTCACCTTAGGCATACCACGGGTTTCTTACTGGTGCTTTTGTGTTGCCCCGCAATGAGGTCATGATTACTTGGTGTGGTGTTTAACACCTTTGTCATTTTGTTTCCATTAAGTTCATTTTGTTATATCATTAAATTTAGACATGGCTGAGGGTGCCTCTTTTCCTCTGCAGGTGGATGGTTACCCATGATGTTATGAGTGAGTTGTGTCACACTGAGCACTCAGGTATTGAGTATGAAGCCTGCAACACAGGCTTTTGTTGGAGGTCCATATGTGGTGTGCTAACTGAAGGTTTGTTAGATTAAAGCCTTCTGGGTGTCCCTGCCTCCCTGGAGTATGCCCAGGTCAGCGTCTACCCCCTCAGCATTTCCCTGTGCATGCTCATCCTCAGACTCACTGCTGGACTCATCGTGTGCAGCCGCAGCCACTGCATTGACATCTTCATCGTCCACAGCGTCACCCCTTTCCAGCGCAAGATTGTGGAAAGCGCAGCATGCAACCACTATCAGCCACACATGATCTGGGGATACTGAAGTGCACCCCCTGAATGATCCAGGCATTGGAAGTGCACCTTAAGAAGACCCATGGTTCTCTCCATCACAGCCCTTGTGGAGCCGTGGTTCCTATTGTACCGCTGCTCGACTTCTGTTCTTGGATGGCGGAGAGGTGTCATGAGCCACCTTCTGAGAGGATAGCCCTTGTCACCCAGCAGCCATCCATCCAGTTGGGCTGGAGCACTGAAGAGCCTCGGCACCTGGGAGTGTCTGAGGATGTAGGCATCGTGGGAGCTGCCTGGGTACCTTGCACAGACTTGTAGAATCAGCATTCTGTGATCACACACTATATGTACGTTCATGGAGTGGAAGCCCTTCCTGTTGACGAAGGCTGGTGCCTTGATGGCCACAAGTGTGCAGCCCATTGCACCCTGGACAGGGGGGGGGATGCCAGCAATGGCCGCATAGCCTCTGGCTCACTGTGTCTGGCTGGCCTCATCCCAACAGTAGTGAATGAAAGTGAATGCCCGTCTGATCAGAGCATCTGTGACCTGCTTGACACAGGTGTGCATAGCTGATTGGGAGACACTGCAAAGATCACTCACCAACTCCTGGAAAGAGCCAGTGACATAGAAGTTGAGGGCAGCTGTGACCTTTAGAGCCACTGGCATGGGGTGTCCACCCACACAGTTAGCGGAGATCTCAGGGCCAATCATCTGACAGATAGAGTTAACGTCTCCCTTGAGGGGCAGAGCCTCCTTTGGCACTACACCTCAGACATATTGAGGTAGCTGCTTCGTTGCCTGTAAACCCTGGCAGCAGGATAGTGGCGTCTTCTGCGGTCCCTTCCACCTTGGACTTCCTATTGGCCCTGCGTCCCTTGCACCTGCGCCTCTCCTCCCAAAGGTGGCTCCCCTAGAGGCTGAATGTGCACTCCTGGCCTCCTCCCCCTTCTGGCCCTCCCTTCCACCTCAGAGGAGGTGCCTCCAGTGGAGAGCACAACTCCCCATTCCCAGGGTAAACGAAGGCATCCTGAAACCTGCAGGCCCCAAAAAGGATCTTCACTGTAGCGTGCTGAACTGAAGGTAGTGAGTCCTGTCCAAGCAGCTGGTATGAGTTTTGAAGTATCACTGCTCACACAGGCAAGTATCAGTAACTTTCTAAATTAAATATCTGACTGAGCACATTCGTGACCCCACTGACCCCTCTTATCCCGCCTGTGGATGGGTTTATACAAATGTGTCCTACCCGTCTCCTGATTGCTTCCGTGCGATGACCTGAAGATCACACGGGCCCCAAAAAATCGCCATCAATTGGTGCCTCAAGAGCCTTAAGTAGCCCATTAATTAATGGCGGGTGCGCATCGGAGATCATCACCAGCCCACCGAAACATCGCACTGGCGCGCGGTGACATCGGGAAGCTTGCCCGATGTTACCTAGCATCATTTTACGTGTTAGCACGCGGGCCCCTTTCCCGCATGCCAACAGGAAATTTCTGCCCTGTGAGTATTACACTGACACTGTGAGTATTACACTGGCACTGTGAGTATTACACTGGCACTGTGAGTTTTACACTGCCACTGTGGGTATTACACTGATACTGTGTGTATTACACAGACACTGAGAGTATTACACTGACACTGTGTGTATTACACTGACACTGTGGGTATTACACTGACACTGTGGGTATTACACTGACACTGTGGGTATTACACTGACAGTGAAGGTATTAAACAGACACTGTGAGTATTACACTGACACTGAGAGTATTACGCTGACACTGAGAGTATTACCCTGGCACAGTGAATTTTACACTGACACTGTGTGTATTACACTGACACTGTGTGTATTACACTGACACTGTGTGTATTACACTGACACTGTGTGTATTACACTGACACCGAGAGTATTACACTGACACTGAGAGTATTACACTGACACTGTGAGTATTACACTGACACTGTGTGTATTACACTGACACCGAGAGTATTACACTGACACCGAGAGTATTACGCTGACACCGAGAGTATTACGCTGCCACTGAGAGTATTATGCTGACTCTGTGTGTATTACACTGACACTGAGAGTATTACACTGACACTGAGAGTATTAATAACCTATGTCTCGATTGAGATAGGCAAGTGTTCCATGTCACTTTTTCACCACCCCACTAACATGCCCTTCTGCCTTCAGAGATCTATGGACACACACGTCAAGGTCCCTTTGTTCCTCAGAACTTCCTAGTGTCATGCCGTTCATTGAATACTTCCTTGTCAAATTACTCCTTCCAAAGTGTAACCCCTCACACTTTTCAGGGTTAAATTCCATCTGCCACTTATCTGCCCATTTGACAATCCCGTCTATATCTTCCTGTCACCCAAGACACTCAACCACACTGTTAACCACTTGGCCAATCTTTTCGTCATCCTCAAACTTACTAATCCTACCCCCCCACATAGTCATCTATGTCGTTTATATAAATGACGAATAATAGGGGACCCAGCACAGATCCCTGTGGTATGCCATTGGACACTGGCTTCCAGTCACTAAAGCATCCTCCTGTCATCACCCTCTGCTTCCTACAACTAAGCCAATTTTGAAGCCACCTTATTAAATTACCCTGTATCCCATGTGCATTTGCCTTCTTTATATATCTCCTATGTGGGACCTTGTCAAAGGCTTTGCTGAAATCCATAGAAAGTACATCAGCTGCACTACCCTCATCTACACACCTGGTCACCTCCTCAAAAAATTCAATCAAATATGTTAGACATGACCTCCCTCTGACAAAGCCATGCTGACTATCCCTGATCAAACCTTGCCTCTCCAAGTGGAGATAGATTATCTCCTTCAGAATTTTCTCCAATAGTTTCGTTACCACTGATGTGAGACTCACTGGCTTGTAGTTCCCTGGCTTCTCTCTACAACCCTTCTGAAATAGCAGAACCACATTAGCTGTTTTTCAGTCCTCTGGCACCTCCCCCGTGGCCAGAGAGGTATTAAAAATTTGGGTCAGAGCCCCTGCGATCTCCTCCCTTGCCTCCCTCAGCAGTCTGGGACACAAATCATCGGGACCTGGAGATTTGTCCACTTTTAAGCCTGCCAACACCTCCAATACCTTGTCACTCCCTATATCAATTTGCTCAAGAACCTCGCAGTTTCTCTCCCCGAGTTCCATATCTTCATCCTCATTCCCTTGGGTGAAGACGGATGTGAAGTATTCGTTCAACATTCTTCCGATGTCCTCTGGCTCCACCCGTAGTTTGCCCCCTTGGTCCCTTTCCTTGGTTATCCTCTTCCCATTGATATACTTATAGAATATCTTGGGATTTTCCCTACTTTTACCAGCCAAAGCTTTCTCATATCCCCTATTTGCTCTCCTAATTGCTTTCTTAAGCTCCACCCTACACTTTATGTACTCCACTAATGCCTCCGTTGATTTGCTTCCCTTTTACTGACACTGTAAGTGTTACATTGACTCTGTGAGTATTACACTGGCACTGTGATTATTACACTAGCACTGTGGGTGTTACACTGACACTGTGATTATTACACTAGCACTGTGGGTGTTACGCTGACACCGTGAGTATTACACTGACACTGAATATTACACTGACACTGAGTATTACACTGACATTGTGAGTATTACACTGACAATGTGAGTATTACACTGACACTGTGAGTATTACATTGACACTGTGTGTTATACTGACACTGTGAGTGTTACACTGACACTGTGAGTGTTACACTGACACTGTGAGTGTTACACTGACACTGTATAATATTGACTGTAATTTTAATGCTTGTTGTAAGTGGGTGTTGCTGGGAAGTTCAAATTGGATGGTTGCTCCATACCTGTATTGATCACTTTTTTCATAATTTGCGCCATCTTCCCTTTCAGAACGGTATTCAATAGCTTTACGATGAGGATGAGGCAGATACAGAGAACAAGCAATGATGCTATGAGCAGGATGACCCCAACTGCAGTATCAGAGAGGGTTGTGTTCACAAATATGTGGTGACCTGTCAGAAAATATAATGAGGTTGCAAAGGGAGGTCAGGCATTTGCTGATGAAGTGACTACAAGTTTAAGTTCTCTCCATCTGTTTCATCTATTTGCCTACCATACAACTGAACAATGTCCTGTATGCATTTTAGCAACTGTGTGATATCTGGTGCATAGATCATACATCCCAGAGATTGGCTGATTGAATCAGCAGCATGTTCTTTTGCTTGTTTGTAATTGGCAGAGTATAACCCATACTCAACCAGCCTGAACTCGCAAAACTCAGAACAAAACGTCCACTATTAGATGTGATTCTGTGATTGGGCAACATTCGCTGAATAATCCTGATTGCGCTAATAGCTACACTAACAACACATTTCAGATAATCAATCGAGCTTGTGACGTGGCTCATTTTAACTTGCTTGAAGCCACATACATTCATAAGCAAGGACCTATCCTCTGCAAATATAAGGAATATAATTGAGCCTTGCGCTTTTAGAATTACCCAGGAACTTCGGGACCCAATAGCTCCCCATTGTTTTCTTCATAGCAATGCCTCAGCCAATCAGAGTCATCCAGAATCACAGAATTGTTACTGTGCAGAAGGCCATTTGGCCCATTGTGTCTGCACCGGCTCTCCAAATGAGCTAGTGCCACTCCCCCACCTTCTCCCCGTAACCCTGCACATTCTCCCTTTTCACATAACACTCTAATTCCCTTTTGAATGCTTCGATTGAATCTCCATCACACTCACAGGCAGTGCGTTGCAAACCTAAACTGCTCACTGCCTGATCAAGGCTTTTCTTATATCACTTTTGCTTCTTTTGCCAATTATTTTAAACCTGTGCCCTCTCGTTCTTGAGTGGGAACGGTTTCTCCCTGTCTACTCCATCCAGACCCCTCATGACTTTCAATACCTCTATCAGACCTCCTCTCAGCCTTCTTTTCTCCAAGGAAAACAGTCCTAACTTCTCTGGTCTATCTTCATAACTGAAGTGCCTCATCCCTGGAACCATTCTTGTGAATTTTTTCTTCACTCTCTCTAATGTCTTCACATCCTTCCTAAAATGAGGCACCCAGAACTGGATGCAATACTGCAGCTGAGGCTGAACTAGTATCTTATACAAATTCAACATAACCTCCTTGCTCTTGTACTCTATGCCCCTATTAATAAAGCCCAGCGTGTTGTATGCTTTATTAACTGTGCTCTCAACTTGCCCTGCCACCTTCAATGATTAATACAAGTATACACCCAGGTACCTCTGCTCCCGCACCCCCTTTAGAGTTATACCCTTAAGTTTACATTGTCTCTCCATGTTCTTCCTATCAAAACAAATCACTTCACAAGACCCAAAGTTATTAGGGGGAATATCAAATGCTTGCCAACCATCAGCACTCTTTTCTCCTGTAGTATAAATTGTTGTGATTGTTTGAAATTTGGCATTCTTGCATTTGTCCTGATGAATGCCAGATAAAAAGCTTTGTCAACATGTCTCTCTGTTCAGCGAGATTTCAGCTATTCCTACACATTCTATCAAGAAATTAGACCGATTCCTTCATCCTTATCCTCTCCAGTTACCATCTGCTGATGGATCCCCTCAAAATTGCTCCAAGCAGTTATTGTTTTCTGATTGATCTCCTTGGCATTGCTCTATATAATTCCTGCTATCTTAACCATCCCTGGATTATTAATCACACAGGTACCCATTCTGTGATTGCTTTCAGTTTCTTTCTCTCTACTGGTGCAGTTCAGATATGGAGTCCCTCATTATTTATTTTTTGAAAATAAAGCTGAGCTTAGAATAATGGTTCTAATTTCCATAAAGAAGCAACATTTAGTCTGAAAACATTTAGTCAGAAATATTTCTTGCAAATGCGCAGATAGGATCTGTCTGCCACTTACATAGCTGAAGGTTCTTGGTTTCTGTCTCATTTTTCAGTGTAACTGTCTCGTTCCCCATTTCAAAGCAGTGCAAAATCTCACAATCAGTCTGATTTGTCACTGTTACGTTTTTCAGAACCTATCAATGAACAGCAAGACGTGAGTTGAGCAAGACTGGGCAGTGTTGTGAGATTTAACAGTTAAGAGTCAGTGCACTGTAGCAGATATCATTCTCACTTGTGGTTCAGACAGTAATGGGTTCAAACTTGGACACTGGTGTAAAATCTATGCTGACAAGTCAGTGTAGTCCATACAGGGTGCTGCACTGTCAGAGGGGCAGTAATGTTTTGATTTTTTTGCATGAAGTGCTATCTCATCTAACTAAAACTTTTTCTGTCATGTACTGCATTCCAAGTGCTGCATCGCAGAGGGGCAATACAGAGGGTGTGCTGCAATGGTTGGGGACTGTATTGAGGGAGCACTGTGTTGTTGGAGCATCTGCACTGAGAGTATTATACTGTCGGAAGGGCAGTACTGCAGGAGCACTGCACTAATGGAGTGCCGCACAGTCGGAGGGGCCATGCTGAGGGGGTGCTGCCCTGTTGGAGGAGCAGTACTAGGGGAGTCCTGCAGTGTTGGAGAGGCAGTAGTGAAGGAGTGCTGCATAGTTGGAGGGTCAGTATTGAGGGAATGCTGCACTGTCGGAGGGTCAGTACTGAGGGCGTGCTGCACTGTCAAAGGAGTCACATTGAGGGAGTGCCGCACTGTCAGAGGAGTAATATTGAGGGAGTGCCACACTGTCAGAGGAGTCATAATGAGGGAGTGCTGCACTGTCGCAGGAGTCACATTGAGGGAGTGCTGCACTGTCGGAGGAGTCACATTGAGGGAGTGCTGCATTGTCAGAGGAGTCACACTGAGGGAGTGCTGCACTGTGGCAGGAGTCACATTGAGAGAGTGCTGCACTGTCAGAGGAATCACACTGAGAGAATGCTGCACTGCTGGAGGAGTCACATTAAAGGAGTGCTGCATTGTCAGAGGAGTCACACTGAGGGATTGCTGCATCGTCAGAGGAGTCACATTGAGGGAGTACTGCACTGTCAGAGGAGTCACATTGAGGGAGTGCTACATTGTCAGATGAGCAATGCTGAGGGAGCACAGCGTTGTTAAAGCAACAGCACTGAGAGTCCTGCAGTGTTGAAGAATAGTACTGACAGAATATATGTACAGCTACTCATTTGAGTACTTAGTTGCAGCACAAATGCAGGGGCTGTAGGCAGTTCAGGCTCACCATTATGTCATTAAATTCACACCATTTCTGGATGAGACTCCTGTTCCTGGCTCCTGTTTCTCCAGTTGCAATGGCTGAAATCACAGATTGATCCAGCTGCAGAGTAAGAAATCACGTATTAGCTTCTACATCTTTAATCACATGCTCAGCTGACACAACTTAGAAAGGAGAAAGGCTCAGGCAGTTTGCTGAGTGAACTTCAGTCCATTACAGAGCATGTGCACTGCCTCTGAAAACAGTGGGGCAAAATGTGTCTCATCTTGAGCCAGCTTGAAGGGATATTGGACAGGGAGGGGGAGGATCCAGTCGTTGTGATTAATGTTGAGACCAACAACAAAAGAGTAGGTAAGAGGTCCTGTTCAGTGAGTAAGACCCCAAAGGTTATAACATCTGACTTCTCACCCATGACACAAGCAAACTGATAAAGAGGTATGTAAATTAGAGAGATAGACATGTAGTCGAAGGAGTGGTCAGAGAGAGATGTTTCATTTCCTGGGACACTAGAATCACTATTGGAACAGGAAGGAAGTGTATCCTTGGGATAGGCGCCATCTGTTAGCAGGGTCCTCGTGGAAATGGGTGGTGACAGGGGCTTCAAACAAATAAATGGAGGTAAGGCTGAAGTAGAAAAGTTAGTTTAAATAATAGTTTGAAAAGAAACAGAATTGAGGAGAATAGAGTAACAGTCAGAAATTGTACTTTAGCCATTTACAGGTGAAGGGAAAACTAAAATATGTAAAGTAATTAAACCAGGAGAGAGAAATAAGAAATGTGAGTAAAATGTTAGAGGTGAAAGACATCTCAGGGTGTTCTTTAATACAAGCACACAGAGTATAAGGAACGAATTGAATGATGACCAGGTGCAGATTCAACTTGGAGGATATGACTTGGTAGCCATAACTGAGACATGATGCAAGACAGTCAGGACCTAAATAGACCAGGTTATAAGGTCTACATGAAAGATAGGGAAAATGATGGAGCGGGAGATGTAGCTTTGGTGATTCAGGATGAAATCACTTCAATGTTAAGGGAGGATATAATGAGGCGAAATAGAGACTTCATGGGTAGAATTAAGAAATAGAAAAGAATTTAAAGACTGTAGTGGGATTTGGGTATATACCTTCTAGTAGCAGCTGCCCTTAGATAGCACCTTCCAAACCCGCAACCCCTACCACTTAGAAGAACAGGGGCAGCAGATGCATGGAAACACCACCACCTGCAAGATCCTCTCCAAATCACACACCATTCTGAATTGGAAATATATCGTCATTTCTTCACTGTCGTTGGATCAAAATCCTGGAACTCCCTTCCTAACAGCACTGTAGATGTACATACACTACATGGACTACAGCAGTTCAAGAAAGTGTCTCACTTTCTCCAGGGCAATTAGGGATGGAAAATAATACTGGTCTTGCCAGCAATGCTCACATCCCACAGATGAATAGTAAGAGTGGCAGAATGTATAACTGCAGAGATTAGACAGACATGTAGTAAAGACAGAGTGCTTCTATTGGGGGTTTATAACTTTCATATGGATTGGGAAAAGTAGACTAGCTCATGTCAGAAACACAGTGAATTTCTTGAGGATAGTTTTCTGCAATATTATGTCCTGGAATGATCAAAGGGTCACATTAGATTTAGTAATGAGTAATGATCCAGATTTAATTAACAGTCTAACAATGAGTGAACATTTATCTAATACTGATTGTAATAGGATTAAGTTCAAGACTGTTTAGAAAGAAGAAAGGTGAAGTAACTATTAAGGTTTTAGATTTAGGTAAAGGTGGCTTTAATGGGATGAGTCAGAGGTTTTCCACAATAAATTGCAAAAGAAGTTAAGGGGTAAAACGACAGGAAATTTGTTGGCGTTGTTCAAAAAATAATTCAACATGATACAGAACCAGTTTATACACATAAGGGGAAAGAGTTCTACTTGTCAAAACAAGCAATTATGGATGATAAGGGGTAAGAGATAACCTAAAACAAAAAAAAAAATACAATATAGCTGAAAACAGCACAGAACCTGATACCGGTGAGACAAAGAACAACAAAAGGTGATAAAACATAAAGTAAGCTATACAAAGGGAATATGTAAAGAAACTTGCAAGAGAGATCAAAATCATCACAAAACACTTTATAATTACATTAAGAAAACAAGAGTGGCCAGGAACAGTGAGCCCCTTAAAAACTACTAACAGTGGTCTTGTCGATAAGATCATAAGAACTAGGAGCAGGAATAGGCAATTCAGCCCCTTGAGCCTGCCCCACCATTCAATACGATCATGGCTGATTTCATTTCGGCCTCAACTCCAATTTCCCACCCTCTCCCCATAACCTTTCAACCCATTACTAATTAAAAATCTGTCTATCCCCTCCTTAAATTTATTCAGCGTCCCAGCATCCACTGCACTCTGAGGTAGTGAATTCCACAGATTCCCCATGATCCTTTGAGAAAAGTAATTCCTCCTCATCTCTGATTTAAATCTACCACCCCTTAGCCTAAAAATATGGCCTCTCGTTCTAGAATGCCCCACAAAGGGAAATATCCGCTCCACGTCTACTTTGTTTATCCCGTTTAGCATCTTATATACCTCAATTAGATCTCCTTTCATCCTTCTAAACTCTAGTGAGTATAGGCCTAAACTGCTCAATCTCTCCTCATAAGACAAGCCCCGCATCTCTGGAATCAATCTAGTGAACTTCCTCCGAACCACTTCCAATGCAACTACATCCTTCCTCAAGTAAGGGGACCAAAACTGTGCACAGTACTCCAGGTGCGATCTCAACAATGCCTTGTACAGTTGCAACAACACTTCCCTATTTTTATACTCTATTCCTTTAGCAATAAATGCCAAAATTCCATTTGCCTTCCTTATTATCTGCTGTACCTGTATACTAGCTTTCAGTGATTCATGCACAAGGAAGCCCAGATCCCTCTGCACTGAAGTGTTCTGAAGTTTCTCTCCATTTAAATAATAAGTCGCCTTTTTATTCTTCTGACCAAAATGGATAACTTCACACTTATCCACATTAAACTCCATCTGCCAAATTTTGGCCCATTCACCTAACCTGTCCATATCTATTTGTAAATTTCTTATTTCTTCATTGCAACTTACTTTCCCACCTATTTTGGTGTCATCTCCAAATTTAGCTGTAGTACCTTATATCCCTGAATCCAAGTCATTAATATAGAGTGTAAATAGTTGGGGCCTAAGGACCGATCCCCGTGGCACCCCATTAATACCAGCTTGCCGTCCAGAAAATGACAGAAAGGAATAGCAGATACGTAGAACAATTACTTTGCATCAGTAGAGGAAGAGATCAGCATTCTAGACATCCCAAGGAAACTAATATTGGATCATGGACAGGGTTCACACCAAAATAATAGTAATGAGTGGGAGCACAGAGTGGAGACAAGGAGGACTGAGTGCCATTGGGGGTGAGAGCTAACCCTGGAATTTGGTGCAGGGGAATCTCTCTGCTAAGTTTTTTTCAAGCTATGGTTTAGATTAACAGTCAGACTCCGGCATGGAACTTTAAAACTCCGAGGCCATTTCAGAGGGCACTTGAGAGTTAACCACATTACTGTGAGTCTGGAGTCACATGTAAACCAGGTAAGGGTGGCAGGTTCCCTTTTCTAAGGGACATTAGTGAGCCAAATGGGCTTTTACAACAATTGACAATGAGGTCATGGTCACCATTGCTAAGACTAGCTTTCTAGTTCCAGATTTTATTAATTGAATTTAAATTCCACCAGCTGTCATGGTGGGATTTGAACCTTTTGCTCCAGAGCATTAGGTTGGGCCTTTGGCCTGCGCCACTGCCTTCCCAGTTGCAACTTGGTGTAAATCATCAGCCCTCTATAAAAGCAGACGGGCTATGGGACTGCACAGACTGGGAGCACAGAATGGAGATGACCAGGCCTGATTGTGATGAGGAATGGGTGCCGACTTAGTGATTCAGAGCACAGGGGGAAAGAGCAGCTGCTTTTTATATAAAATAAAATAGAGGGCAGAATTTTGCCCTTGTCGGGTGGGCTCGGCGGGGGTAGGCAGGGTCAGTCGGGAAGCCTACCGTTGCCTGCTATTGGGGCCGCGCTGCAGCTTCATGCTAAAGAGTCAATTAAGGCCTGCCCAGCGTGAAACACGAGTGACAGCACTCAGCGCTGCCTGTGCGGGGGTGTTGGCGGTGGTGGGGTAAGGAGCATGAGCACAAACTTCACACATGCATGTGGGTGCACGCTGGAAAATCCCCCTGAGGCACTGAGCTGCCTCAGGGAAACCAACAGTTTTCAAAATAAAAAATAAAGATCTTAAAAATGTTATAAAACATGTCCCCTCATGTCACATGAGCAGGGACATGTTATTAAATAAATCTAAAAAATTTAATTTTAATTTTAATTTAATTTTATTTGATTTTGGAAATCTTATCCCACCCATGGATGAGTTTTCCAAAAAAATGCAAAGGCCGCTTGGCCACTTGCCTAATGTTATCGCACATCATTTTATACTCGGACGGGTTGGGTATGCACCCACCCGCTTGCCGAACTTAAAGTTCAGCCCAGAAACTTTAGTTCAGAGGAAGAATCATTGGACTCAAAACATTAACTCTGCTTCCAGACCTGCTGAGGTTTTCCAGCACTTTGTTTTTATTTCAGATTTCTAGCATCTGCAGTATTCTGCTTTTATTGCTGCGTTTTATACCTTTTCTCAGCCTTCAATAACTGGTGAATGTTCAAAGGCATTAATTAGGTGAGCAGGTAGGTGATTGAGTGGTGAGTTTTAAAATTTTATCCCTCTAAACATTGGTAGTAGTTTAAACCGGTACTATGGAGATATAAGTGTTTCATTAAATTTATAGCTTAACTAGTTAAAATATTTAATATAACTACAGATAAGAATCTGAATGATATTTCTAAACTTGAAACCTAATTAGTTAAATTAAACACAATAAAAATGGCAGAGCAGGTGACATGTTGCAACTGTAGCATGTGGGAGTTGGTGGGTATCAGTGTGATCCACAGCAACTATATCTGCAGTAAGTTTCTGCAGCTAGAAGAACTTCGGCTCACAGTTGATGAGCTGGAGTCTGAGCTTCAGACATGGCGATGCAGCGGGTAAGGGAAGGTTACCTGGACCCTTTGTTCCAGGAGGCAGTCACACCCCTTAGGCTGGGGTCTCCAGATTTATTCATTGGTCAGAGACAGGAGGGTGTGTCTGTAACTGAGGCAGGTATGAGGACCCAGAAGGTAGCAATGGAGGAGCCTCAGCCACTGCAATTTCCAAAAGGTCCAAGGTTCTTGCAGCCTATCTGGATGAGAGCAGGGACTGCATGATGAGAAAACTGACAACAGCACCATGGTACAGAGAGCCATTCAAGTGAGGGGAGTAAAAAGGTATGTAGCTATAGTAGTGGACAGTATAGCTAGGGGGATGGATACTGCCCAGAGCTTGAGTTTTGAAGGCTGCGTTGCCTGCCCAGTGCCAGGACATCTCCTCCCGGTTGGAGAGGAACTTGGAGTGGGAGGGGTAGGGTCCAGTTGTCATGGCCCACTTGGGTATCAACAACATAAGTAGGAATAAGAAAGAGGTTTTACTGAGGGAATATGAAAAGCTAAAGGCTAAATTAAAAGGCTGAAGCACAAACGTGATAATCTCTGGATTATTACCTGAATCACAAACAAATTGGCATAGGGTAAATCAGACTAGAGAATTAAATGTGTGGCTCAAGGTCTGATGTGCGACAAATGGGTTTCGATTCATGGGGCACTGATACCAGTACTGGGGAAAGAAGGGTCTATACTGTTGAGATGGCCTTCACCTGAAATGTGCTGAGACCAGTGGTCCGGTGAGCCATATAACTGATGCTGCAGGGAAAACTTTAAACTAAATAGTAAGGGGGAGGGTTTACATGAGGGGAGATTTGGAAAGTTAAAGAGGAAGGACAGGACAATCATTGATGGGTAATGATACGGGTAATGATAACCAGAGTGTGACAGGAAAGGACATAAGAGTTCGCCAGTAAATATGGTCAAAGTAGGGAAAATGGCTTTAAATCAACAGAGGGGGAGGAGGGTTTGGGTGAAGGGAGATTTAGAAAGACAAAGAAAAAAGCTGAGGCAATAGAAAAGTTTATTGATGTGGGTAAAGAAAAGCTGAGTGGGACAGGAAACAGCAGAGAGTTTAACAGTAGTAGTGCATCAGAGTATAAGATAAATGCAGGAATTAATAGTTAAAAAAATAAAAATGAAGTCACTTAACCTGACTGCATGGAGCATCCGGAATGAGATAGATGAACTAGTGGCACCAATAGAGATAAATGGTTTAGACCTAATCTCCATTACAGAGACATGGGGCAGAATTTTGCCCTTGATGGGCGGGTGGGCCCTATTGGCTAGGTGGCGGGCGGGCAGCCGACCCCCACCACCATTTTGAGTGGGCGGGTCAATTAAGGCCCGCCCAGCGAGCCACCCAACAGGAAGCGCTATGCGCTTCCTGTGAGGGGGGGGGGGGGAGGGATTCCCCAACTGTCAAAGTGCGCTTTTTCACACATGCGCGCGAAAGAGTGCACATCTCACTGAGACTAAGTGCTGTCGCAGGGAGATTACTGAAAGTTTTTTAAACATCAAGAATAGAAAAATAAAAAATTTATTAACATGTCCCCCTCATGTGATGATGTCACATGAGATGGGACATGTCAATAAAAAGGACATAAAGTTTATTAAACATTTTTAAAACAGACATGAAACCTCACCCTGCCAGTGGATGAGGTTTCATATTTTTTATATTCTCCGCTGCGGCTACTCGCCTGTCCGCCAGCCTTAAGGTTGGATTGGCTGGGCATTTAATGAGCTTAATTATCCTGTCAATGGCCTCAATTGGCCATTGACATTGGCAGGCGGACAGCTGATGTTGCTGTCCGCCCGCCTTCCTGAATATTTAAATGGATGACATCGGGGATTCATCCTGACGTCATCCCGCATCATTTTCGTGTTGACGAGTGGGCCCTGCCCCCAACTTGCCGATGGAAAAATTCTGGCCATGGTCACAAGGTGACCAACATTGGGAAATAAATATTCCAGGGTATACAATATTTCAAAAAGACAGGCAGAGGAGAGGTAGCCCTGATAATTAAGGATGACGTAAGTACATTAGTGAAAAAGGGTCCTGGTTCAAAAAATCAGGAAGTAGAATCGTATGGGCAGCAGTTAGGAAGTAAGGGTCAGAAAACACTGCTGGGAGTAGTTTATAGGAGCTCTAAAAGCCATTATCCTGTTGGACAGAGCATTAAACAAGAAATTATTGAAGATTGTGATAATCACAATGCCATCATTGTGGAGGATTTTAATCTTCACATAGGTTGGACCAATCTAATTTGTGAAATTGGTCTGGAGATGAGTTTGTAGAATGATTTGATGATGACAGTTAGCTGGGGCAATATGTTGTGGAAGCACAGAATCGTTACAGCGCAGAAGAGCCCATTCAGCCCATCATGTCTGCACTGGCTCTCCGAATGAGCCATTCACTTAATGTCATCCTCGCGCCTTCTTCCTGTAATCCTGCACTTTCTTCCTGTAATCCTGCACCTTCTTCCTGTAATCCTGCACTTTCTTCCTGTAATCCTGCACTTTCTTCCTGTAATCCTGCATCTTCTTCCTGTAATCCTGCACTTTCTTCCTGTAATCCTACACTTTCTTCCTGTAATCCTGCACTTTCTTCCTTTTCAGGTAACAGTCAAATTCCTTTTGAATGTTTCAATTGAACCTGTCTCCACCACACTCTCAGGCAGCGCATTCTAGATCCTAACCACTCGCTGTGTGAAAAAGTTTTTTCTAATATCACATTTGCTTCTTTTGTCAATCATTTTAAATCTGTGCCCTCTTGTTCTCAATCCTTTCATGAATGGGAACAGTTTCTCTCTATCGACTCTGTGCAGACATCTCATGATTTTTGAATACCTCCTTCAAATCTCCTCTCAACCTTCTCTTCTCCAAGGAAAACAGTTCTAACCTCTCCAGTCTATCCTCATTACTGAAGTTCCTCATCCCTGGAACCATTCTCGTGAATCTTTTCTACACCCTCTCTCCAGTGCCTTCATATCCTTCGTGAAGTGTGGTGCCCATCGGAAACAATGCTCCAGCTGAGACAAAACTAGTGTCTTATACACGTTCATCATTACTTCCTTGCTCTTGTACTCTATGTTTCTATTAATAAAGCCCAGGATACTGTATGCTTTATTAACCACTCTCTCAACCTGTTCTATCACCTTCAATGACTTATACACATATAGCCCCAGGTCCCTCTAATCTTTATTTGATATTGTCTCCCCATGTTCTTCCTGCAAAAATGAATCACCTTAAATTTCTTTGCATTGAACTTCATTGTTACATGTCTGCCCATCCCACCATCCTGTCTGTGTCCTTTTACATACAAACATATGAATTAGACACAGGAGTAGGGCGCTCGGCCCCTTGAGCCTGCTCTGCCATTCCACAAGATCATGGCTGACCTGATTGTAACCATAAATCCGCATTCCTGCCTACCCCGATAACCTTTTACCTCCTTGCTTATTAAGAATCTATCTAGCTCTGCCTTAAAAATATTCGAAGACTCTGCTTTCATTGCCTTTTGAGAGAGTTCCAAAGAATCACAACTCTCTGAGAGAAAAAAAATTCTCCTCATCTCTGTACTAAAAAGGTGAGCCCTATTTTTAAACAGTGACCCCTAGTTCTAAATTCTCCCACAAGAGGAAACATCCTCTCCACGTCCACCCTGTCAAGACTGCTCAGGATGTCATATATTTCAATCAAGTAAACTTTTGAAGTTCTACACTAGCCTCCTCACAGTTCACAATGCTTCTGAGTTTCATATCATCCTCAAATTTTGTAACTGTGCCCTTTACAGCAAGGTCTAGGTTATTATTTATCTGTCAGGAAAAGCAAGGGCCCAAACACTGTCCCCTGGGCATCTCCACTACAAACCTCCCTTCAGCCTGAAAAACATCCATTAACCACTACTCTCTGTTTCTTGTCACTCAGCTAATTCCGTATCCATGGGCAACATTTCCCCCCCCAGCTGGGGGCACACCACTATTTTATGTGGGTGGGCCAATTAAGGCTCGCCCAGCGTGACGTCCGCCAGGAAGCACTATGGGGTCCCTGTGCGGGCGGGGGGCGGGCAGAGGGTGGATTCCCTCAGCCGAGAGTGCATGCGTGCAAAAGACCATACAGATCTCCCTAAG
Source organism: Carcharodon carcharias (assembly GCF_017639515.1). Classification (NCBI taxonomy): domain Eukaryota; kingdom Metazoa; phylum Chordata; class Chondrichthyes; order Lamniformes; family Lamnidae; genus Carcharodon; species Carcharodon carcharias. The sequence continues at coordinate 118,336,664 of NC_054474.1, forward strand.
ACTAAGTGCTGCCTTGGAGAGATCGGCTAAGATTTTAAACTTTAAATAAAGCTGAGAAAAAAATTTCCCTGACATGTCCCCTCACTTGAGTTGGGACATGTCCATAAGTTTTATGTTAAAATATTGTGAGATTTTTAAATCCTCATGAAACCTCATCCCGCCCGTGGATGAGATTTCATGTCTTTTCAGAAGCCCGCCTGGGCTCCTGGCCTGCCCACCAACCTTAAGGTCGGACGGGCAGGTCCATTAATGACTTCAACTACTCTGTTAATGGCTTTAATAGGCCATTGACAGGTCGGCGGGCGTGCAGCTGACTCGGGTCTGCGCCAGACTGAAAGTCTCAATGACGCACCATGACATAGGGATGCACGCCCGACGTCACCCCACATCATTTTACGCGTCGGCGAGCGGGCCCCGACCCCGCTCACCGACTGAAAGATACAGCCCCATATCACTACTTCAGCTTTTATTCCATGAGCTTTAACTTTCTTAAAAGTCTGACATTGTATCAAATGCCTTTTGGAACATCAACAGCATTGCCCTCATCAACCCTCTCTGTTACTTCTTCAAAAAAATTCCAGCAAGTTGTTTAAACATGATTCTCCCTTAAGAAGCCCACACTGGCTTTCCTTAATTAACCTGTATTTGTCCACATGATTATTAATTTTATCCCAAATTATTATAGGTTAAACTGACTGACCTGTAGATACTGGGCTTATCTTTACAACCTTCTTTGAACAGGGGTGTAATATTTGCAATTCTCCAGTCCTCTGGCAGCACCCCTGAGTCTAGGGAAGACTGAAAAATTATTGCAGTGCCTCTCCAATTTCCACTCTCACTTCCCTCAGTATCCTGGGATGTATCTCACCTGGTCCTGGTGCCATATCAACTTTAAGTACAGACAGCTCGTCCAAAATATCCACCTTATCAATTTTAAAATCTTCAAGTGTCTGAATTAGCTCCTCTTTTACCATGGTCTGAGTAGCATCTTCTTCCTTGGTAAAGACAGATGCAAAGTATTCATTTAATACCTCAGCTCTGCCCTCTGCCTCTATGCATACATTCCCTTTTTGGTCCCTAATTGGCCCTACTCCTCCTTTACCACCTTTTTATTATTTATGTGCCTATAATGGGATTCCCATTTTTGTTAGCTGCCAGTTTCTTTTCATACTCCATCTTCACTTCTCTTATATACTTTTTCACGCCCCCCCCCCCCACCGAGCCTTCTATATTCACCCTAGTTCTCAATTATATTTTCTACCTGACATCTATCAGAAGCATACTTTTTCTTCTTTATCTTAATGTTTGTCTCTTTTGGCATCCAAGGAGCTCTGGATTTGTTTCCTTTTCAGGAAATATATTTTGTCTGTGCCAGAAATATATTTTCTTTGAAGGTAGCCCATTGCTACAGTTTTTCTGCCAACCTTTGACTCCAATTTATTCAGCTCAGAACTGTTTTTTTTTATTCATTCATGGGATGTTGGCTTCACTGGCTAGGCCAGCATTTATAGCCCATCCCTAACTGCCCTTGAGAAGGTGGTGATGAGCTGCCTTCTTGAACCGCTGCAGTCCTTGTGGTGTAGGTACACCCACAGAGCTGTTAGGGAGGGAGTTCCAGGATTTTGACCCAGCGACAATGAAGGAATGGCGATATATTTCCAAGTCAGGATAGTGAGTGACTTGGGGGGGATCTTCCAGGTGGTGGTGTTGCCATCTATCTACTGCCGTTGTCCTTCTAGGTGGTAGTAGTCATGGGTTTGTAAGGTGCTGTCTAAGGAACCTTGTTGAGTTTCTGCAGTGCATCTTGTAGATGGTACACACTGCTGCTACTGTGTGTCGGTGATGGAGGGAGTGAATGTTTGTGGATGTGGTGCCAATCAAGCGGGCTGCTTTGTCCTGGATGGTGTCAAGCTTCTTGAGTATTGTGGGAGCTGCACTCATCCAGGCAAGTGGGGAGTATTCCATCACACTCCTGACTTGTGCCTTGTAGATGGTGGATAGAGTTTGGGGAGTAAGGAGGTGAGTTACTAGCCACAGGATGCTTAGCCTCTGACCTGCTCTTGTAGCTACAGTATTTATATGGCCAGTCCAGTTCAGTTTCTGGTCAATGGTAGCCCCCAGGATGTTGATAGTGGGGGATTCAGTGATGGTAATGTCATTGAATATCAAAGAGCGATATTTGGATTCTCTCTTGTTGGATATGGTCATTGCCTGACACTTGTGTGGCATGAATGTTACTTGTCACTTGTCAGCCCAAGCCTGGATATTGTTCAGGTCTTGTTGTATTTAGACATGGACTGCTCCAGTATCAGAGGAGTTGCAAATGGTGCTGAACATCGTGCAATCATCAGCGAACATCCCGACTTCTGACCTTATGATGGAAAGAAGGTCATTGATGAAGCAGTGGAAAATGGTTTCGCCTAGGACACTACCCTGAGGAGCTCCTGCGGTGATGTCCTGGAGCTGGGATGACTGACCTCCAGCAATCACAACCACCACCCTTTGCGCTAGGTGTGACTCCAACCAGCAGAGAGTTTTCCCCCAATTCATATTGACTCCAATTTTGCTAGGGCTCCTTGATGCCACACTTGTTCAAATGCTGCCTTGATGTTAAGGGCAGTCAAGTTCACTTCAGCTTGGGAGTTCAGCTCTTTTGTCCATGTTTGAACCAAGGCTGTAATGAGGTCAAGAGCTGAATGGCTCTGGCGGAACCCAAACTGGGCATCAGTGAGTAGGTTATTGCTGACCATTGCTGGCTGGTGGAGGATTTGTCCTGCTTTTTGTGTGCAGGAAATTTCTGGGCAATTTTCCACATAGCCAGGTAGATGACAGTGTTGTAGCTGTACTGGAACAGCTTGGCTAGGGGCGTGGCAAGTTCTGGAGCACAAGTCTTCAGTACTATTGCTGGAATATCATCAGGGCCCAAAGCCTTTGCAGTATCCAGTGCCTTCAGCTGTTTCTTAATATCACATGGAGTGAATCGAATTGGCTGAAGACTGGCCTCTGTGATGCTGGGGACCTCTAGAGGAGGCTGAGATGGATCATCTACTCGACACTTCTGGCTGAAGATTGTAGCAAATGCTTCTGACATCTTTTGCACTGATTTGCTGGGCTCCTCCATCATTGAGGATGAGGATATTTGTGGAGCCTCTTCCTGCAGTGAGTTGTTTAATTGTCCACCGCCATTGACAACTGGATGTGGCAGGATTGCAGAGCTTAGCTCTAATCTGTTGGCTGTGGGGTCGCTGAGCTCTGTCTATCACTTGCTGCTTATGCTGTTTGGCATGCAAGTAATCCTGTTTTATAGCTTCACCAGATTGATAACTAATTTTTAGGTATGCCTGGTGCTGCTCCTGGCATGTCCTCCTGCACTCTTCATTGAACCAGATTTGATCCCCTGGCTTGGTGATAATGGTAGAGTGGGGGATATTGCTGGGCCATGAGGTTGTGTTCGAGTACAATTCTGCTGCTGCTGATGGCCCACAGAGCCTCATGGATGCCCCGTCTTGAGTTGCTAGATCTGTTCGAAAACTATCCCATTTAGCAAGGTGGTTGTGCCACACAACATGATGGAGGGTATCCTCAATATGAAGGCAGGACTTCGTCTCCATAACAGTGGTCACTCCTACCAATTCTCTCATGGACAGATGCATCTGCAGCAGGCAGGCAGGTGAGGATGGCTGATGATGAGCCTCTGGGGTCGTCCATGAGGCAGCAGATGCCGGATGTCCAGTGGGGTGTGCGGGAGGGTCTGACAGAGATACATGAGGGAATGTGTGCCATGGTGTTTGTTGTGGAGGAGTCCCTGCTGAACCTAAGCAATGCATTGACCCTCATGGCCGAGCACAATGACTCCTCCATGGAGAGAGTGGTGACTCTCATGGAGAGGCTCTTCCAAGGACAGAATCAGGGGTACCTGGGAATGCATTCGGACCTGCAAGCCCTCACACCGGCAATGACCTCAGCTGGTCATTGTCAGTGTGGGAGATGGATTAGGCAGCCAGTATCCCAACTAGATGCCCATCCATCAATGGTGAGCAGGGAGGCCCAAGTGACCTAACGTTGGCACATGAGCTGCCTATCATCTCTGTGGGCTCTTCTCAGGGCTCTTCTCTGGATGATGCCAGCAGCTCCTCCACCCCTCTGCAAGTGACCGTGGCATCTGATAAGGCTGCGGCAACTGGGGAGATGTCAACTGTGGAACTGGCCACTCCCTCCCAGATGGGGCCAGCACAGGCTCCACGGACCAGAAGATGCCATTCAAGGTCATCAAGGCCAACAGGACAGCAAATTAAGCAGGCTGTCTCCAATGCCAGTGCCAGTGAGGGGGGGAGCACCTAGACATAGTACCCGCAAAAGAAAATGTAAAGCACCTTAAACACAACATGGCCTAATCAGTGGTGATATTTTATTCCCCCACTTTTACATTAAATGTTATTTGGTGTGATGGATAACACCTATCAATTTAATTTGTATTATGTATGCCAGGCACCATAATCACTAAATGTGTTTCTGTTCAACAAGCCTCTGGGTGCTTCATTTGTTCTGCAGGTGCAGAGTAACCCATGATGTTATGAGTGACTTATTTCTCATTAAACTTTATTGAAATGGCACATGGTGCATCTTGTTCACCAAGCAAATGATCCTGTCAGGGATCAAGTATGGAGCCTATAGTTTTGGCATGTGGTGGTTGTTCTTATTTGGTAGCCTAGCTGAAGGAGCCTGGGATCAAAGCATCCCGGGTGTCCCTGCCTCCCTGGAGGTTACTCAGGTCAACGTCCATGCCCTCAGCATTCTCCTCACTGTGCTCGTCCTCAGGCTCACTACTAGACTCATCATCTGTGGCCTGTGCAGCTGTGTCAAAATCTTCTTCCTCCACTGGGTCCCCCCTTTAGTGCCAGATTGTGCAGAGCGCATCATGCAACCACTATCAGTGATGCATGCTCTGGGGGGTACTGGAGAGCTCCCCCTGAACGGTCCAGGCATCGGAAGTGCATCTTGACAAGTCCTGTGGTTCTCTCTACCACAGCCCTTGTGGAGCGTGGCTCCTATTGTACCGCTGCTCGGCCTCTGTTCTTGGATGGCGCAGAGGCATCATGAGCCACCTTTTGAGGGGAGAGCTCTTGTCACCCAGCAGCCGTCCATCCAGTCGGGCTGGAGCACTGAAGAGCCTTGGCACCTGGGACTGTCTGAGGATGTAGGCATCATGGAAGCTGTCTGGGTACCTTGCACAGACTTGTAGAATCAGCATCCTGTGATCACACACTATCTGCACGTTCATGGAGTGGAAGCTCTTCCTGTTGATGAAGGCACCGGGCTCACCTGCTGGTGCCTTGATGGCCACATGTGTGCAGCCCATTGCACCCTGGATGCGGGGGAAGCCATCAATGGCCGCATAGCCTCTGCCTTGCTGTGCCTGGCTGGCCTCGTCTGTACAGAAATGAATGAAGGTCAATACCTGCCTGAACAGAGCTTCTTCACCAGCTTGACGCAACAGTGGACAGCTGATTGGGAGACTCCACACAGATCTCCACTGACCCCTGGAATGAGCCAGAGGCATAGAAGTTGAGGGCTACTGTGACCTTCAGAGCCACTGGCATGGGGTGTCCACCCACATAGTCGGAGCTGATTTCAGGGCCAATCCCCTGACAGATGGAAGTCACTGTTTCTGTTGAGAGACGGAGCCTCCTTTGGCATTGCACCTCAGACATATTGAGGTAGCTGCATTGCCGCCTGTAAACCCTGGCAGCAGGATAGTGGCGTCTTCTGCGGCCTCTTCCGCCTTGGACTACCTGCTGGCCCTGCACCCCTTGTGCCTGCGCTTCTCCTCCCACAGGTTGCTCCCCTGGAAGCTGAATAGGGACACCCCTGGCCTCCTCCCCCTTTTGGCCCACTCATCCTCCTTAGAGGAGGTGCCCGCAGCAGAGACCACAATCCCTATTCCCAGGGTAAGGGAAGGCTGCCTGATACCTGGAAGGGTCCACACGGTATGAATCCTCTGGGGGCCTGGAAAACAACCCTGAGTCCTGAACCGAAGCCTCTTATTTCTGTCAATGCAGCTCTGAAGCTGAAGATGTCCTGTTCACACAAGCAACCAGCAGCAAGTTCTATCCTAAACTACAAACTATTCACAATTACATGCCCACTCTTATCCTGGCGGCGGATGAGGTTTTGCTAATTGTGGTCTGCCTGCCCATTGGGTCTGTACGACGGCCTGAAAACCATACAGGCTACATAAAGCCCAAGACAAATGGTGTATCAAGGGCTTTAACTAGCCACTTAATTAATGGCGGGCGCGCCTCCATCTTCATCACGCGCCTGCCTAGCGAAATATCGTGTGGGTACGCGGTGATGCTGGGACGCACGCCTGACGTCATTGCACATCATATTTCGCTCGGGCGTGTCGGGCGCAAAGCTTCAATGTCTCTCTTTTTTCAGCAATTTTCGACATAGTGGCGCAGTGGTGTTGTCACTGGACGAGTAATATGAAGATCCAGGATAATGCTCTGGGGACCTGGATTTGATTCCCACCATGGCAGATGGTGAAATTTGAATTCAATAATAAAAAAACAATCTGAAATTAAAAGTCTAATGATGGCCATGAAACCATTATCAATTGTTGTAAAAATCCATCCTGTTCACTGATGTCCTTTAGGGAAGAACATCTGCAGTCCTTGCCTGGTCTGGCCTACATGTGACTCCAGACCCACAGCAATGTGGATGACTATGAAATGCCCTCTGAAATGGGCCCAGCAATCACTCAGTTGTATTAAACCACTAAAAAATCTAAAAGGAATGAAACTGGATGGATCATCTGGCATCAACTTTGGCACTGGAAACGACAATGGCAGACCCAGCCCTGTTGGCCCTGCAAAGTCCTCCACACTAACATCTGGAGCCTTTATTGCCAAAATTGGGAGAGCAGCAGCCTGACATAGTCATCCTCATGGAATCGTACCTTACAGATAATGTCCCAGACACCACCATCACAATCCCTGGGTGTTTCCTGTCCCACCAGCAGGACAGACTCAGCAGAGGCGGCCGCACAGTGGTATACAGTCAGGAGGGAGTTGCCCTGGGAGTCCTCAAATATACTCTGGACCCCATGAAGTCTCATGACTTCAGGTCAAATATGGGCTAGGAAACCTCCTGCTGATTACCAAGTACCGCCCTCCCTCAGCTGATGAATCAGTGCTCCTCCATGTTGAACATCACTTGGAGGAAGCTCTGAGGGTGGCAAGGCCGCAGAATGTACTCTGGATGGGGGGACTTCAACGTCCATGAACAAGAGTGGCTCGGTAGCACCACTACCGACAGAGCTGGCTGAGTCTTAAAGGACAGAGCTGCTAGACTGGGTCTGTGGCAGGTGATGAAGGAACCAAGAGGGAAAAATGTACTTGACCTCATCCTCACCAACCTGCCTGTCACAGATGTACCTGTCCATGACAGTATTTGTAGGAGTGACCACCACACAGTCACTGCGGAGACGAAGTCTCGCCTTCACATCGAGGATACCCTCTATCGTGTTGTGTGGCACTACCACTGTGCTAAATGGGATAGATTTCAAATAGATCCAGCAACTCAAGACAGGGCATCCATTAGGCACTGTGGGTCATCAACAGCAGCAGAATTGTACTTGAACACAACCTGTAACTTCATGGGCTGGCATATCCCCCACTCTACCATTACCACGAAGCCAGAATGTGTACCATCAACCCTGGTTCAATAAAGAGTGCAGGAGGGCATGCCAGGAGCAGCACCAGGCATACCTAAAAATTAGGTGTCAACCTGGTGAAGCTACAACACAGGACTACTTGCATGCCAAACAGCATAAGCAGCAAGTGATAGACAGAGATAAGCAATTCCACAGCCAACGGATCAGAGCTAAGCTCTGCCGTCCTGCCACAACCAGTTGTGAATTGCGGTGGACAAGTAAACAACTCACTGGAGGAGGAGGCTCCACAAATATCCCCATCCTCAATGATGGGGGATCCCAGCACATCAGTGCAAAAGATAATGCTGAAGCAGTTGCAACAATCTTTAGCCAGAAGTGCCACGTGGATGATCCATCTCAGCCTCCTCCAGAGGTCCCCAGCATCACAGATGCCAGTCTTCAGCCAATTCGATTCACTCCACGTGATATCAAGAAACAGCTGAAGGCACTGGATACTGCAAAGGCTATGGGCCCTGACAATATTCTGGCAATAGGACTGAAGACTTGTGCTCCAGAACTTGCCGCGCCCCTAGCCATAGAACCATAGAAAAGTTACGGCACAGAAGGAGGCCATTCAGCCCATCTTGTCCGTGCCAGCCTGAGGACACCCAGATGCCCTTTCTAAACCCACCTTCCTGCAACTGGCCCATAGCCCTGCAGTTTACAGCACTTAAGGTGCAGATCCAGGTACTTTTTAAAAGAGTTTAGAGTTTCTGCCTCTACCACTAACTTGGGCAGTGAATTCCAGACACTCACTACCCTCTGTGTAAAAAAGTTCTTCCTCATGTCCCCCCTACACCTTCTGCCATTTATCTTGAATCTATGTCCCCTGGTTCTAGCCAAGCTGTTCCAGTACAGCTACAACACTGGCATCTACCTGACTATGTGGAAACTTGCCCAGGTCCATCCTGCACACAAAAAGCAGGACAAATAAAACCCAACCAATTGCCGCCCCATCAGCCTACTCTCCATCATCAGTAAAGTGATGGAAGGGGGTCATCAACGGTTTTATCAAGAGGCACTTGCTTAGCAATAACCTGCTCACTGATGCCCAGTTTGAGTTCCACCAGGTCCACTCAGCTCCTGACCACATTCCAGCCTTGGTTCAAACATGGACAAAAGAGCTGAACTCCTGAGGTGAGGTGAGGCAAGTGTGGCATCAAGGAGCCCTAGCAAAACTGGATTCAATGGGAATCAGGGAGAAAACGCTCCACTGGTTGGAATCATACCTAGCACAAAAGAAGAGGTTGTGGCTGTTGGAGGTCAGTCATCTCAGTCCCTGGACATCACTGCAGGAGTTCCTCAGGGTAGTGTCCTCGGCCCAACCATCTTCAGCTGCTTCATCAATGACCTTCCTTCCATCATAAGGTCAGAAGTGGGGAAGCTCGCTGATGATTGCACAATGTTCAGCACAATTCATGACTCCTCAGATACTGAAAAAATCCATGTCCAAATGCAGAAAGACCTGGACAATATTCAGACTTGGGCTGACAAGTGGTATTTAACATTTGCACCACACAAGTGGCAGGCAATGACCATCTCTAACAAGAGAGAATCTAAGCATCGCACCTTGACATTCATTGGCATTATCATCACTGAATTCCCCCACTATCAACATCCTGGGGGTTACCATTGACCAGAAGCTGAACTGGACTAGCTATATAAATACCTATGGCTAAAAAAGCAGGTCAGAGGCTAGGAATCCTGCAGAGAGTAACTCACCTCCTAATTCCACAAAGCCTGTCCACCATCTACAAGGCACAATTCAGGAGTGTGATGGGATACCCTCCACTTCCTGGATGGGTACAGCTCCCACAACACCCAAGAAGCTGGGCACCATTCAGGACAAAGCATCCTGCTTGATTGGCACCATATCCACAAACATTCACTCCCTCTGCCACTGATGCACAGTAGCAGCAGTGTGTACCATCTACAAGATGCACTGCAGGAATTCACCAAGGCTCCTTCGACAGCACCTTCCAAACTCACGACAACTACCATCTAGAAGGACAAGGGCAGCAGACAAATGGGAACACCACCACACGGATAGTTTCCCTCCAAGACACACACCATCCTGATTTGGAAATATATGCCGTTTCTTCACTGTTGCTGGGTCAAAATCCTGGAACTCCCTCCCTAACAGCACTGTGGGTGTACCTACACCACATGAGTGCAACTCACCACCACCTTCTCAAGGGCAATTAGGAATGGAAAATAATTGCTGGCCCAGCCAGCAACGCTGACATTCCCTGAATGAATAAAGAAAAATAGTTTCCAGCCCTAATTGTTGGGCTGAAATTCTCCCACATTGACTTTAAGTCGTCCCCTATGTGACATGAACTTGGGAAAATATCAAATGAGCTCAGTCCATGAGCTCAGACATGGTCCCTGGGCACAAATGGAAAGAGGCGGGAATGAAAGAGGCTACAGCAAGGGGGTCACTGCTCCATCCCATTCCTTGTAGTATTTACAAATCAGATTTATGTTGGGTGATTTAAAAAACAAATCAGATCATAAGTCAATGGGAACCTCCTGATGAATTCCTTTTATTAAAATGATTTTTCCTGAATTTTCCATTAGTCCCATTACATGGAGCTTATTTACATTTTACAAGCAAAATCATTTGGAGCAAGCACTGCTCTATTGGCAGGTTTGATGTACTTGGACAGGGTATTGTCTAAGAGTCAGATCAGTCCCCAGCCACTCCTGCTAGCTCATCATCAAGACCTCAATGATCAGTATAGCATCACAGCACACTTCCGAACTACTAAGAAAGGACAGGTTCACCCAAACTCAAAACTGAGCATTTAACAACCTCTCATTCCAACCATCACAAGAAACATCAAAACAACTCTGCTACACTTTCAGCAAAGCTGTGATAGTCCCTAAACCCCAGCTCACCTAAACAACCCCTTCCAACATCACCAATGTCCTGAAACTGAGGCATGAAAGAATCCATTGAGGAGAAGGTGGGATTTAATGTTTCATATTAGGAGTTAGGTGACTTACCTGAGTTGTCCTTGTGAGATTATTGAACTTTTCCTTGCATTCTGGCCATGTTCTGGGGCCATATTTTTGGCAATACCACCTCTGCCTACTTTTCCTGAGGGCCCCTTGCAACTTCTGTCTATGTTCTTAAGTTTTAGTTGCCTGCAACCAGAGTGCACCTCCCCTCTAAGAAGATCAGCTGTCTGTAAATAGTTTCTTCCATTAAGCGAGCTTCTAATGAACAGCATAAGTTCAAAGGCCAAGGCCTTTTATACATATGTAAAAAGCAAGAGGGTAGCCAGGGAAAGGGTAGGCCCACTCAGGGACAGAGGTGGGAATCTGTGTGTGGAGCCAGAAGAAATGGGAGAGATACTAAATGAGTACTTGTCATCAGTATTCACCAAAGAGAAGGACTTAGTGGTCGATTTGTCTAGGAAGAGGGTGTAGATAGCTTGGATCATGTTGAGATCAAAAAAGAGGAGGTGTTAGGTGTCTTGAAGAATATTAGGATGGATAAGTCCCCAGGGCCAGATGAGATCTACCCCAGAGTACTGAGGGAGGTAAGGGAGGAGATTGTTGGGACCTTGACAGAAATCTTTGTATCCTCACTGGCTACGAGTGAGGTCCCAGAGGACTGGAGAATGGCCAATGTTGTTCCATTGTTTAAGAAGGGTAGCAGGGATAATCCAGGAAATTACAGGCCAGTGAGCCTTATGTCAGTGGTAGGGAAATTATTGGAGAAGATTCTTCATGACAGGATTTACTACCATTTGGAAGCAAATGGGCGTATTAGTGAGAGGCAGCATGGTTTTGTGAGGGGGAGGTCGTGTCTCACTAACTTGGTCGAGTTTATCGAGGAAGTGACAAAGATGATCGACAATGGAAGGGCAATGGATGTTATCTACGTGGATTTCCGTAAGGCCTTTGACAAGGTCCCTCATGGCAGACTGGTATAGAAGGTAAAGTCGCACAGGATCAGAGGTGAGCTGGAAAGATGGATACAGAATTGGCTTGGTCATAGAAGACAGAGGGTAGCAGTGGAAGGGTGCTTTTCTGAATGGAGAGCTGTGACTAGTGGTGTTCCGCAGGGATCAGTGCTGGGACCTTTGCTGTTTGTAGTATACGTAAATGATTTGGAGGAAAATGTAACTGGGCTAATTAGTAAGTTTGCAGACAACACTAAGGTGGGAGGAGTTGCAGATAGTGAAGAGGATTGTCAAAGGATACAACGGGATATAAATTGGTTGGAAACTTGGGCGGAGAAATGGCAGACGGAGTTTAATCTGTACAAATGCGAGGTAATGCATTTTAGAAGGTCTAATACAGGTAGGAATTATATAGTAAATGGCAGAACCCTTAACTGCATTGATGGTTAGAGGGATCTGGGTGTACAGGTCCACAGGTCACTGAAAGTGGAAACGCAGGTGGATAAGGTAGTCAGGAAGGCATATGACATGCTTGCCTTCATTGGCAAGGATATGGAGTATAAATGCTGGGAAGTCATGCTGCAGCTGTATAGAACCTTGGTTAAGCCACACTTGGAATATTGCGTGCAATTCTGGTCGCCACATTACCAGAAGGATATGGAAGTGTTGGCGAGGGTGCAGAGGAGGTTTACCAGCATGCTGCCTGGCCTGGAGGTTATTAGCTATGAGGAGAGGTTGGAGAAACTCGGATTGCTCTCATTAGAGTAACAGAGATTGAGGGGCGACTTGATCGAAGTTTACAAAATTATGAGTGGCATGGACAGAGTAGATAGTCAGAAGCTTTTTCCCAGGGTGGGAGTGTCAATTACTAGGGGACATAGATTTAAGGTGAGAGGAGAAAACTTTAGAGGAGATGTGCAGGGCAAGTTTTTTATGCAGAGGGTAGTGAGGGTCTGGAATTCGCTGCCAGAAGAGGTGGTGGAAGCAGGTACGATAGTGGTGTTTAAGAGGCAGCTTGACAAATACATGAATAGGATGGGAATAGAGGGATATGGACCCCGGAAGTGCAAAATGTTTTAGTTTGACAGGCAATATGATCGGCACAGGCTTGGAGGGCCGAAGGGCCTGTTCCTGTGCTGTACTTTTCTTTGTTCTTTGTTCTATAAGTAGCACTGGGAGTTTGCTTATTTTATTTTGGGCCTTAGTGCATTCCATGTGATCAGGTGGCAGTCCAACCATTGTGCTCATTCTGCATATGTAACATGCTTAAACCAATTTCCACTTGCGAAATTCAGTATAAGATTCATAGGAAACATAGGGATAGGAACAGGCCATTCAGCCCCTCAAGCCTGTTCCACCAATCAATGAGATGATTGCTTGTCTGTGACCTACCTGCCTTTGTCCCATATCTTATCATACCTTTGGCTAACAGAAATCTACTAATCTCAGTTTTAAATTCAACAACCGATCAATCATCAATTGCCTTTTGCAAAAAAGAGTTCCAAAATTTTACTGTCCTTTATGTGTAGAAATGTTTCCTGATTTCACTCCTGAAAGAGTTGTTTCTAATTGTTAGACTGTGTTGCCTAATGGTTGACTCCTCTAGCAGCAGAAACAGCTTTTCTCAATTCCCACCAGCATCTTGAAAACTTGAAATCAGGCTTTAACCTTCTGAATTCCAAAGAATGCAATCTTAGTTTGTGTAATCTCTCCTCATAATTTAACCCTTGGAGTCCAGATATCATTCTGGTAAATCTGCACTGCACTCTCTCCAAGACCAATATGTCCTTTCTAAGTTGTAGTGCCCAAAGTTGCTCTCAGTGCTTCAGACGTGATCTAACCGGGGTAGCTGAAGTATAACTTCTACCCATGTTGAATCCTCTAGATATAAAAGCCAACATCCTATTCACCTTTTTGGTTATTTTCTGTGCCTATCCATCACATTTCAATGATTTATGTAAGTTGAGCCCATGTCTCTTTGGACCTCCTTTTCACCATTTAGAAAGTATCCTCTTCTATTCTTTTTAGGTCCAAAATAGATGACCTCACATTTGTCCACATTGAAATCCAGTTGCCACAGTTTTACCCATTCGCTTAATCCATTAACTTCTCTATTATGCTTCCATCTGCTCTGTTTACAATGCCACCTATCTCTGCAAACCTGGATATATGGCTCTCTATCCCATATTCTAAACGATCATTAAATAGTTGAGGCCTCAACACAGATCACTGTGGGATAGCAGTAGTCACATACTGCCAGTTAGAGCATCTGCCCCTTAACCCTCCTTTCTGTCTTCTGCCATTCAGCCAATCTTCTAACCAGCCAATAATTTGCCTTTGATTCCATGAGATTCAATTTTAGCTAACAGTCACTTATGAGAGGCTTTATCAAACACTTTTTAGAAATTCATATAAATAGCATCCAAAAACATCGTGCTATCCAGCACTTTAGTCACCTCTTTAAAAAAGTTCAATCACATTCATCAGGCATGATCTACCCTTAACAAATCCATGCTGACTGTCTCTGAGCAGCTGAAAGCTTTCAGGCTGTTCAGTCATCCTCTCCTTAATTATACACTCAATGATTTCCCAAAAACAGAGGGGATAATTACCAGATCCTAATAGTGGAATGACAATCGCAATTTTCCAATCTAATGGAATGGCCCCCAAATTGAGAGAACATCAGATGATTATAGCTATTGTACCTGTGGCATTTTCACCCACTTCCTTTAAACTCCACAGAAACCATCCAGTTCTGGAGATTTGTCCCTAGTTAGTGTTATTATTTTCTTTATAAGAACATAAGAAATAGGAGCAGGACTAGACTATAGGGCCATCAAGCCTACTCTGCCATTCAATATGATCATGGCTATTTTGGGCTCCAACTCCACTTCCCACACACTCCCTATATCCCTTGAGTCCCCAAGAGACAAGAACCTGTCTGTCCTCAAATATAACCATAAATATAATCAGCAGTGGAGCATTCTCCACCCTCTGAGGTAAAGAACTCCAAAGGGTAAAATTTTTAGCTCAACCGAGCATCAAGCGGCCTTTGCACTTTTTTGGAATCATCATCAAGTTTATTAAAAATAAAATGAAAACTTTATTTTTTCATTAATCACATGTCCCTGTTCATGTGACAGAGTCAGATGAGGGGACATGCTTTATAACATTTATAAAATCTTAAATTAAAACAAAAATCTGTTCATCTCCCCAAGACAGCTCTGCACCTCAGGGAGATTTGCAAATGGCACTCGTGTGCGTACGCGAAGTTCGCACTTGCCCTGCTTGCACTCACCCCACCCCCTCCTCCAATTGGCCTGACAGTGTGAAATTGCCTTCAGGCCCCAATCACAGGCAGTGGTCAGCTTTCTGACAGCCCCCGCCAACCTCCACCAAGCCCGCCCAACATGGGTGAAATTCTGCCCAAAGATTCACAATCTTTGAGTGAAGAAATTTCTCCTCATCTCAATCGCAGAATCATATCTAATGTTGGACACAGTTTTGAGTTTTGCAAGCACGGCTGGTTGGGTACAGTCTGTACCTTGCCCATTGCAAACAGTGGAAGGGACATGCTGTTTGATACAATCCACCAGTCTTTGGGATGTATGGCCTACATACCTAGCATTACATTGGCACTGAAATTCATATACCACATTACTCATTTGTATGATAGGCAGAACATCTTTTTGGCTTGATGGCAGCATCCTGTTAGTGGCGAATACCAATATGTGATGTGATTCCACGATTGGACCACATTTGCGTGCTAAGAATTACACTGACAGTTAATTTAAGATTGTCAGTCAGGCTTGCAATGTGGCACATTTGTGTATACTGGAAACTACATATATTAATACACAGGGCCCTGTTCTTGACAGACAGAAAGAACATGTATATACATTGCGCCTGTTTCAGCTAAACAAAATAAGTGACTCATTCCTCAGGACAATGCCTTGACCAATCAGGATCAAGCTGCCTGGTTTAAATTTCAAACAATGCTTGGCAGTTAACTATCAGTCACCATCACTGGTGCATTCTCCATGGCAATGCCTTCACCAACCTGAGTCTGCTTGCCAAACAATCAGCGCTCTCTTCGCATATAGTATAAATTGTTGTTTTCTCCTTATATTGGTATTCTTGCAAATTGTCCTGGTGAGTGCAAGACGAAAAGCTTTGGCATGTCTCTTTTTTCAGCAATAGTCAAGTTCTGTACTACCAAAGACTATGGGCAGAATCTCGCCCTTAACATGTCCCCTTAATGTGACAGTGTCACACGAGATTGGACATCTTAATAAAGAACACATACACTTTATTAATTTTTTACAATACGGACATGAAACTTCATCCCGCCAGTGGATAAGGTTTCATTAATAATCTGGAGCTCACTGGGGCTCCTGGCCTGCCTGCCAGCCGTAAGGTTGGACGGGCAGGTCTTTAAATAGCCTGTCAATGGCCTCAATTGGCTACTGGCAGGTCGGCAGGTGGACAGCTGATTCCTAAAAATTTAAATGGACCAGTATGACATTGGGGATTCCTCCCGACATCATCCCGTGTCATTTTCCTCTTGGCGACTGGGCCCCGCCCCCAAATCGCCGAGGGGAAAATCCTGGCCTATATGTTGCAAATGTTGTAACAATTGAGTGCATGCTCTGATTGTGATTAAGAGCAACTGATACTAAATGGGGAAAGGTTAGGGCACAGATATAAGTACCAGCTTCCACTTGTGGGGCAGGAGGCTGTGTGAAAGGGAATAGTCTACACTTATAGTATACAGGGTTTCAATAATAAACCTATATTGAAAACAGACTGGCTCCAGCTTCCTCCTTTGACAGCAAAGTAGTAGATATAACCCAAGTCTCAGAGGTGAAAGAAAAGATATCCGATATCTAGCATCACCCAGCCCCTGCCTCCCCACCTCTGCCGTTGTAGTGTGTGTCTGAAATCACATCCATGTATAAGAGGTGCCTCTTGCAACTTTGTCTCGGGTGTCTCAGATTCTGAGTTCATTAGAAGCTGGCACACCTACCTTGATGATAAGCTGCGTGAAGGGCTCTGTGATGACTTTCAGGATGTCCGGTGAGGTCTCTCCTGACTGGATGTTGAAGCTCTCGATACAGGCCTTGCTGACGTGGTACAGGAGCCCAGTTCCAACCTCAGTTGGAAATAAGATGATAACTGTCATCCAGTTAAATATCCCATGCACTGCCGAACCTGCAAAGGCCCTGGGAACAGAGGGGTAGCACATTACAACAGAAAGACCACTTTAATCTGCCAGGATATAGTTCCCAGATGTCACTCAAAAGAAAAGGAGAAGTGAAATAGGATTGGACAGCTTTGGTCAAAGTGTTAGCATCAGAACAGGCAGAGTGGGTCAATCAGCCACCTTCAGTAATTGCTAGCTTGTAAGGGCATAATTAAGTTGAGTGATATGGTATTACAGTAGTTATATTCCTAGCAATCCAGAAAATGTGAGTTTAAATCCCAGTATAGTAGTATGAGAACTTGAATTCATTTTATTAATTATAAAGAAATAAACACCTGGAATCAGTAGAAGTGATCACGAAGCTGTCAGATTGTTGTAAAAATCCAACTGATTCACTTGTGCCCTTTAGGGAAGGAGACCTGCCATCCTCATCTGGTCTGAGCAAATGTGTGTTTCCTGTTCACACCCATGTAGTTGACTGTCAATCAACTGTGAAGTGGGCTCAGTAAGTCACTCAGGGCAACTAAGGATGGGCAATAAACACTGGCCATGCCAGGGATGCCCATGTCCTGAGAATGCAATGACAGTATCAGGCAGTCCACACATACCACTCTCCCGGGGCGTCCTGTTCATGATTCAGCACCATTCTGCTGATGAGTTTCCTGTCTAGTCATACAGTCCAAAGAACTGCCACTGAGCTTCTGTTCCTGTTTTGTGCTGAAATAGTGGATCTCACCAAAGCCAGCAGGAGGACCATCATCATCACTGGGTCAGGAAGGAAATAATCATCTAGAATCACCTTCCACTGAAGACAGCTAGAGGTCCACCTGTGGGTCAGCCCCCTGTTCAGGCATGACATTACCTCCTGTTGAGCAACCTCCTGATGCCTACAGGTGCCAGTGAACCTGTATCTCTGAAAAATATCACAGCTGGGAACTTCCAAATTCCCACCCAGGTTGAAACCTGAAGGAGCAGATTCCCTGTAGATCCCAACCGATTCTCACCTCTGAACCAAAAACTAGGCTGATTGTGTAAGAGCAAATGATTTGCTTTATCAGATTACCATACAACAAGAGAAGTCTGGAGAAGGGAAGGAGAAGGAGAGGGCAGGGAGTTGAGGGAGACAATGGGACCAGGGGAGAGGAGGGGCTTAAAATTTCAAAATTTGGAAACCTGATCCAACCATCCTCCAGTGGGTCCACTTGCAGATGTTCATGGAGCCAGGTTGATTGATAGACAACTAACCAGCTCTCAAGGGGTGGATCAATCATTTAAATGTGTTAATTGAGGCTGTATGGCTCAGATTTTAACAATGATTTGGATTTAATGCCTGTGGACAAATATCATTGGGTTTGGAACACCCAGCAGCTACAGGGAGGTGAGTAGGGCTGAAACTGGCAGGTAAGAGCCTTTCTAGCACTGCTAGGGGGTCAGGGGGAACAGGAGAGCTTCCCCAGTCACTCATTGGCCATTTTACCATTGATCTAGTCTTTTACCGAGCCTCCATGATAACCCCCTCCAACCCACAATCTCCCCCTGACCCCCAAACTCTCCATCCTGCCTCCTCTCCAATTCATGGCCGCAGCCTAACAGTGCAGGCCTTCCCACCTGACAGACAGCTCTCTCCCAATCCAGCCAGGAAACAGTAAGTTTAAAAAAAAAAATTGGCAGGACCTCCACATTACCTGAATTTCCTGGTTGTTATGTCTGCCTCCCTTGTAAATACCAAGGTCAATGTCTGGGGGGATCAGTATAGGGCAGAGGGAATAGACAACATACAAATCTGCAGAACGTTTCCAGGTGTCCAATCCCTGTCTGATGATGACAGGCTCAGACCCATAAAAACATAGAAAAGTTACGGAGCACAAAGAGGCCATTCAGCCCATTGGATCTGTGCCAGCCATAAAGAGAAACAAAGAAGCTAGCCGCTCATTTTTAATCCCACTTTCCAGCACCTGGTCTGTAGCCTTGTAGGTTACTGCACTTCGGATGCAGATCCAGGTACCATTTAAATGAGTTGAGCTTTACAGCCTCAACCACCAACTTAGACAGTGAATTCCAGACACCCACCACCCTCTGGATAAAAGAGATTTTCCTCATGTCCCCTCTAATCCTTCTACCAATCACCTTAAATCTATGTCCCCTGGTAATTTACCCCTCAGCTACAGGGAACAAGTCTTTCCTGTCTTCCCTATCTAGGCCTTCCATAATTTTGTGCACTTCAATTAGGTCACCCCTCAGCCTCTTCCATTCCAAGGAAAACAATCCTAGTCTATCCAATCTCTCTTCAGAGCTGCACTTTTCAAGTCCTAGCAGCTTTCTTGTAAATCTCCTCTGTACTCTGTCCAGAGCAATTATATCCTTCATATAATATGGTGACCAGAACAGTACACACAATTCCAGCTGTGGCCTGACCAATGTTTTACACAGTTCCATCATTACATCCCCACTTTTGTATTCAATAGCTTCTCCAATAAAGGAAAGCATTCAATATGCTTTCTTTACCAACTTATCCACCTGTCCTGCCACCTTCAAGGACCTGTGGACATGTACTCCAAGGCCTCTCACTTCCTCAGCCCCTCTCAATATCCTCCCATTTATTGTGCACTCCCTTGCTTTGTTTGCCCTCCCCAAATGCTTCACCTCATAATTTTCCAGATTGAATTCCATTTGCCACTTCTTCACCCACTCAACCAAACCATTGATATAATTCTGGAGACAACAGCTATCCTCTTTACTAATAACTACATGACCAATTTTTTGTGTCATCTGCAAATTTCCCAATCATGTCTCCTACATTTAAGTCCAAATAATTAATATAGACAACAAACAACAAGGGCCCCAACACTGAGCCCTGTGGAACACCACTGGAAACCGGTTTCCATTTGCAAAAACATCCATCAACCATTACCCTTTGTTTCCTGTCACTGAGCCAATTTTGGATCCAACCTGCCACTTTCCTCTGTATTCACGAGATCGCACTTTCCTGAGCAGTCTGCCATGTGGGACCTTGTCAAACGCCTTTCTGAAATCCATGTGGACAACATCCACTGCACTGCCCTCATCAATCCTCCTTGTTACTTCCTTAAAAATTCTCTTAAGTTGGTAAGACACAATCTTCCCATAACAACCATGCTGACTATCCCGATTAACCTGTGCCTTTCTAAGTGACAGTTTATCCTGTCTCTCAGAATTAATTCCAATAATTTGCCCACCACTAAAGTCAGACTGAGCAGTCTCTAGTTTTCTGGCCTATCCCTTGCACCCTTTTTAAATAATCGTACAATGTTCACAGGCCTCCAATCCTCTGGGACCTCACCTGTATCTAGTGAATATTGGAAAATGATCCTCAGAGCATCCACTATTTCCTCTCTGGCTTCCATTAACAGCCTGGGATACAGTCCATCTAACCCTGGTGATTTATCCACCTTCAAGGATGCCAGCCCCTCCAGTACTTCCTCTCTCACTATGCTATTGTATCAAATATTTCACACTCCTCTTTAACTAGAACGTCTGCATCATCCCTCTCTTTAGTGAAGACAGAGACAAAGTACTCATTGAGAACCCTGCCCACATCTTCAGCATCAGAGCACAAGTTTACCATGTACATCTCTGATGGGCCCTACCCTTTCCTTAGTTATTCTCTTGCTCTTAACGTACTGGATTAGGATTTTGTTTGATTTTACCTGCCAATATTTTTCATATCCTCTCTTTGCTTTCCGAATTTCCACTTTTACTTCACCCCTGTACTTTCTATATTCCTCTAGGCTTCCTACAGTGTTAAGTCTTTTGTGACTGTCATAAGCTTTCTTTTTCTGTTTTATCTTGGCCTTTATGCTTTTGGATAGCCAGAGGGCTCTAGATTTGGCAGTACCACCCTTTTTCTTTGTGAGGACATGTCTACACTGTGCCCATAGAGAATCTCACTTTTAAATACCACCCACTGATTTGACACTGATTTTCCTTCTGATAGCTGTGTCCAGTCCACACTCGCCAGCTCACCTCTCAGATTTGTAAAATTTGTCCTTCCACAATTTAGAACTTTTACTCCTCTTCTATCTTTGTCCTTTTCCATAATGATGCTAAATCTAACTATATTATGGTCACTATCTCCAAAATGCTCCCCCACTGCTACTTCACCCACTTACCCAGCTTCATTTCCTAAGACTAAATCTAAAATTGTGCCCCCTCCCATTGGCCTTGTTATGTGCTGGCTAAAAAAGTTCTCTTGAATGCAGTTCAAGAATTTTGCACCCTCTGTGCCCTTCACACTATTCATATCCCAATTGATATTAGGGTAGTTGAAGTTCCCAATGATTACTGCCCTATTGTTTTTGCACTTAGAAGAGCAAATATGTAGACAAATTTCTAACTCCCTTCCACTATTTGACGGTCTGTAGTACATTCCTGGCAATGTGGCTGCCCCTTTTTGTATTTCTGAGCTCAACCCATATGGACTCACATGATGCTTCATTTATATATCAGGCTTTCATTCTGTGCTCCCCCCATACCCGTGCTGACTTCAGCACCCGCCCTCCTCCTGTCCCCACCCTGGCAGTGCTGAGCATTGCAGTGCACATTTTGCTCAGGCTGGCCGTTAATTGGCCAGCCAGCATGAAATCCCAGTTGTGGGCTGATCGCGGATGGTGATCTGTTCCCCGGCCATTCCTGAACCCGCCGATCATGGCCGCCCGCCGCACTTAAAATCCTGCCCTATATCCAGGGATGTTGAGCTGCCGTTTTTGCCCCTCCTTAAGCCAAGTTTCCGTTTTGTATGATATCATGATGCCATGTGTCTATCTTTGCCCTTAGCTCATCGGCTTTATTTACTAAGCTCCTTGCATTTACATATATAACTTTTAACATTGCCAAATTCATGCTTTATAACCTGTGCTGCTTCTGTCTTTCAGAGTCACTTACTAATTCTCCAACTCCTGTTCCCTGCTCTGAATTTGTCCTCTGGTTCCCATCCCCTTGCCAATCTAGTTTGAACTCCACCAACAGCACTAGCAAATCTCCCTGCGAGGATATTCAACCCAGTCCTGTTCAGGTGGAGACTGTCTGGCTTGTACAGGTCCCACCTTCCCTGGAACTGGTTCCAATGCCTCAGAAATACGATGCCCTCCCTCCTTCACCAGCTTTCCAGCCATGTGTTTAATCACTCAATTTTCCTGTTTCTATACTCACATGCAAGTGGGACTGGGAGTAATCCTGAGATTACTGCTTTAGAGGTCCTGCTTTTCAATCTCCTTCCTAGTTCCCTAAAATCTGCTTTCAGGACCTCATCACCTTTCCTACCTAAGTCATTGGTACCAACGTGGACCACAACCTCTGGCTGATCACCCTCCCCTAGAAGAGTCCTTGACCCTAGCACCTGGGACGTAACATACAGCCACAAAGATGCCTGTCTGTTCCCCTAACTAACAAATCCTATATTACTACTGCTTTTCCCTCTTCTTTCTCCCCTCCTGTACAGCAGAGCTGCCTGTGTTGCCACAAACTTGGTTCTGAATGCACTCCTTCAAGGAACCAATGCCCTCACCAGTATCCAAAATGGAAAACCTGCCTAATTTTCTTGGACTGTCTGGCGGTCACCCATTCTCTTTCTGCCTCCAGGCTCCTAAGCTGTGCTGTGACCACCTCTCTGAACGTGCTATCCACATAGCTCTCAGCCTCATGGATGCGCCGCAGTGACTCCAGCCGCCGCTTGAGTCCCGAAA
Source organism: Carcharodon carcharias (assembly GCF_017639515.1). Classification (NCBI taxonomy): domain Eukaryota; kingdom Metazoa; phylum Chordata; class Chondrichthyes; order Lamniformes; family Lamnidae; genus Carcharodon; species Carcharodon carcharias. Next base: position 118,359,215 of record NC_054474.1, read on the forward strand.
TCTGGAGCTCAAGGTTCTGTAGCTGGTGACACTTGCTGCACATGTGGTCATCTAGGGCACTGGTAGTATCCACAACTTTCCATATTACAGGACATACATTCCACACAACCGAGTTCTCTCCTTCCATGGCTTCAATTTCTCTTATGTTAACTTTATTTTACTTTGCTTTACTTATGCAGCTTTATTTTAATTGGCCTCAACTTAAATTTATTTCCCTATTGCTTGCGTTTCTTACTGAAATGTAAATAGCTCCTTCTTTTAAAAAGGATGTATTTTATTAATTCTCAGCTACTTAATGACACTCCCTAACAGCCCTTCTCTCACCAACCATTGAACTTATGTTTCTCCTGTGGTGTTAGGTGCTGCTGACTGCTTGTCCCAAGGTCCTCCTCTCACACCCTCCTCTAGGTGCTGCTGACTACCTGTCCCAGGGTCCTCCTCTCGCACTCTCCTCTCCATTCACCCAAACTCGCTGTTCCTTCTGTTGCCAGCAAAAAAAACAATCAGGAGTGCATTACTGGATGCCATACCCTACATACGTAGAGGGTGAGAAGGGGATTGAATCATGAGATGGAGCTCGGGTACAAAGCAATTCCTGGATGACCAGAACTAGGACAGAATGTTCCTGCACCCTATCAGAATGCTGTCAGGCCTGGTGCTTGGAAGGGATATGATCATGTGGGAGGAATGCAACAAGCCAAACATGTCAATGAATATGGAGGATCCAACAATCAAATCCCAATAAAGCAGAGTTAATGGGAATCTGGCAGCACCATGGCCAACGAGCAAAATCCCCCCATTTACATGGACATCGCGTCCCGTGGCAACACCCTGGGCTGCATCGTCATGGAACTCAGGGCTGATGTGATCCCCAAAACTGCAGAAAATTTCCATGCATTGTGCACAGGCGAGAAGGGATTTGGTTACAAGGGCTTGGTATTCCACAGAATCATTCCCGGCTTCATGTGCCAGGTTGGTGGCTCCACAAAGAGTAATGGCACTGGTGGGAAGCCCATCTATGGTGAGAAGTTTGCCGATGAGAATTTCCAACTGAGGCACAGGGGGCATGGTACCTTGTCTATGGCCAACACTGGACCAAATACAAATGGATCCCAGTTCTTTAAATGCTCTTCAGATACTCCATGGTTGGACGGAAAGCATGTTGCATTTGATAAGGTTATAGTGAGCTCCCAGGTTGTAAAGAAGATGGAGAAATTGGACATTGATGATGGCAAAACTAGCAGTACTGTTAGCATCATTAATTGTAGACAAATGTGGATGGAATTATATGATTAAATAAAACTTGATCACTTGTGATTACAAAAAAAAAAGGGTGCAGTTAGAAATGACATCCCGAGCAAGTGTCGCATTGTAGATCAGTAGGGTGTACCTCCTGAACTCATTTTGTTCTCCAGACTGGGCCAAGGACACCAAGGTGCTGGTCACTGATGTTCCCACATTGACCCCCATGATAATTGGAATAGATGCTTTGACATTGAGCACTGTGAAAGAAAGACATGCATTAGAAACACCTTGATCTGCATTCCCATCTCAGGCCAGTGTGGGGCAGCACTGGTACGGCCCAGTGTGGGGAAACGCTCACATAGCCTAGCGCGGGGCAGCGTTTGCGCAGCCCAGAGATTACAGGAACTATGATGCAATAAGACAAGGAAAAACTGCAATAAACAACAAGGCCCCAGAATGGAGACAATCTTGACAGGACCCACTGACACTGGTCAAACTCTGAAATCAGGATACGTACTGTGACCATTACTGCAAAACCATATTTTACGTCATAAAAATGATTTTTGAATTCGCTGGCTGTAAACCAGAAATTGAATTTTTAAAAAGACTAAAGCCACATTGCAAGGACTTCAAATCATAGCTAAAGATGGCTACATATTTGCATCACTGTACCTTCTACATCCCAAAGCCATTGAAATGAAGGCAACCTGTCTGCAAAGCCGCATCACAAACAATTGCCTTGAAGGGGCATAAATAGGACCCTTCTCCTACTCAATAACAAAGCCCCCAGACAATTGACAGGGTGGAAACAATCCATTAGATAAGTTGGCCCTTAACGTCCAACTAGTGTTGGAACCATTCCAACTAGCAGGAATGAAATAAATACATAAATTGCCTCCTTACCTGCAAGTCAATACTACCTGCAGCCTTCCGATTCTGGTCTGCCAGGTGCCTCAATCGAAGCAAACCAGGTAGGCCTCGGCGTAGTGCAGGATAGTCAAGGCCCTGCCCCCTCATGATGTAAGGGTAGCTACATACAACTGTGGCATTTAAAGTGCAAGATTAAGATATTGAATCATCCCCACCATTTCCCAGGTATTTCACAGCATTTTGTAATTACTTTTATTATTTCTTTTAAACATTTCATGTTATTGACTAATTGTAAGTGTAATGCTTTGCTTTATTTCTTTTAATCATTTAATGTCATTGCTGGTCAATATTACTGAGTGTACTTAGTTTTTCTTATATATTTTAAATCGGCGATTTTATTCATTGACCATGTGTAGCTTAATGAAAAGTACACTCATATTTTCACAAGTAGAGGATGATGCAGAGCAGATTTATTGTTATATTGACGACCAGTTTAACTGCACACTGTGTACTGTTACAGTTGACCTTGTATTTATTTTTTTGGTTTGTGTTATTTATTAGTATATTACTGCCTTTACAGTGCCAAGTGTACTGTTTCACTTCCGATTTATTGTTTATTTATCTTATCTTATTTATTAAGATAACTATTAAAGTATTCCGTGGTTTTGATGTTTGAATAACACATTTGCAGTAGTCTTTGTAAGGTTTTGTAAACTTTATTCATGAAAATCACAGAATCTCAGAATCACACAGTGCAGAAGAGGCCCTTTGGCCCATCGAGTCTGCACTGACACATGAGAAACACCTGACCTACCTACCTAATCCCATTTACCAGCACTTGGCCCATAGCCTTGAATGTTATGACGTGCCAAGTGCTCATCCAGGTACTTTTTAAAGGATGTGAGGCAACCTGCCTCTATCACCCTCCCAGGCAGCGCATTCCAGACCGTCACCACCCTCTGGGTAAAGAAGTTTTTCCTCACATCCCCCCTAAACCTCCTGCCCCTCACCTTGAACTTATGCTTCCTTGTGACTAACCCTTCAACTAAGGGAACAGCTGCTCCCTATCCACCTTGTCCATGCCCCTCATAATCTTGTACACCTCGATCAGGTCACCCCTCAGTCTTCTCTGCTCCAACAAAAACAACCCAAGTCTATCCAACCTCTCTTCATGACTTAAATGTTTCATCCCAGGCAACATCCTGGTGAATCTCCTCTACACCCCCTCCAGTGCAATCACTTCCTTCCTATAATGTGGCGACCAGAATTGCACACCGTACTCCAGCTGTGGCCTCACTAAGGTTCTATACAACTCTAACATGACTTCCCTACTTAATCTATGTCTCGATTGATAAAGGCAAGTGTCCCATATGCCTTTTTCACCACCCCACTAACATACCCCTCTGCCTTCAGAGATCTATGGGCACACACGCCAAGGTCTCTTTGCTCCTCAGAACGCTTCCTTGAATACTTCCTTGTCAAATTTCTCCATCCAAAGTGTATCACCTCACACTTTTCAGGGTTAAAGTCCATCTGCCGTTTATCTGCCCATTTGACTATCTGGTCTATATCTTCCTGTAGCCCAAGACACTCAACCTCACGGTTAACCACCCGGCCAATCTTTGTGTCGGAAGAGATAATGGAAGAGATACAAAATCTTAAACAGCTGAACTTTGAAATCTTCAACAGCAACTACCTCAAAAGATTTTCAAGTGTTTGAGCAAAATTAAAATAATTTGTTTTTAACTTTAAAACAATAGTTCTCTTGCCTTATTTTGGAAGGAAGGGAGGGAGGGAAAGACAAGGAATTTGCAGATCTCAGAGTCATAGATTCATAAAGGTCTACAGCACAGAAAAAGGCCCTTTGGCCCATTGAGTCTATGCCAGTCAAACAAGTACCTAACTATTCTAATCCCATTTTCCAGCACTAGGCCCATAGCCTTTGTATGCCATGGCATCGCAAGTGCATATCCAAATACTTCTTAAATGTTATGAGGGTTTCTGCCTCAATTTCCAAACAGAGTAGTGACCAGGTGATCTCTAGTTGCTGTGGCAGCTGCACATCCTCAGCTGCTCCAGGAATCATGCCTGTATCTGGCTCCGCATCACGTTCCTCCAGCTCCTCCATCTCTGGTGCTAAATCACCTTCAGGGTGAAGGATCAGACCTTGCTGGAGGGCAAAGTTGTGCAATGTACAATACACTACTACACTCTTCAAAACTCTCACAGGTGAGTACTGTGAAGAGTCCTCTGACATATCCAGGTGACAAAAACATGACTTTAAAATCCCTATTTTCCTCTCCAGCACCCTGACTCCTTGCTAGGTGCACACGGTTGTACCAGTCCTGTGCTTCGTTGCTGGTCCTCTGAAATGGTGTCATAAGCCCTTTCTCAACGGGCATCCTTTAGCACCCTGTAGCCATCCTGTAATTCCTGGTGATGTTCCCATGATCCGGTATAACTTTGAGCTTGTCAGGATGAATCAGTCATGGGCACTTCCCTGGTTGTTTGCATTTACATTGAAGATCTTTGTTTGGGCATCACACACTATAAACACATTCAACAAACGGAACCCCTTCCTGTTGATGAAGGAAACAGCCTCATCGATTGGCACCTTCAATGGAATGTGCATTCCATCAACAGCTCCAATCACTTTCGGGAAACCTGCAATCTTATCGAATGCAAGGGATCTCTCCTTCATCCACACAGGGGCCATGTTGAAATTAATAAATTCTGAAGCCCTACAAAAACTTACCTCAGTTACCTGGGGAATGCAGGCCCTCACAGCGTTCTGGGAACTGTTACACAGCTCCATGTTGAAATGACCCACCTGAATTTCTTTGCAATGCTGTGGTGAGTTTCAGTGCCACTGTTAAGGCACTGCAGCATTCTGCGCTAGGCTTCAGGTTATCCTTCAACACTTCACAGTGGTGTCCCATCACTTCCTTGCTGAAACGTAGCTCCCTGGCACACGACTCCTCTGACATCATTTCAAATGGCATCCTCTGCCTGTATACGTCTCTGGGCTGGGTCATTGATCTTCTTCCTTACAGTAAGCGGCCGTGTTGCCTGACTCTCCTCTGAGGGCCCCTGTGCCTGCACTGAGCCCTCACTATAAGTACAAGCAAAGAACAAGTTGGGAGGTGCCGGGGATGAGCATGTCTCCAGATCAGGGTTGGATTCCACGCTAGATAAATAGATAAATGCGAGGTATTGCATTATGGAAGGTCTAATACAGGTAGGAATTATATAGTAAATGGCAGAACCCTTAAGTGCATCGATGGGCAGAGGGATCTGGGTGTACAGGTCCACAGGTCACTGAAAGTGGCAACGCAGGTGGATAAGGTAGTCAGGAAGGCATATGGCATGCTTGCCTTCATCAGCAGGGGTATTGAGTATAAAAGCTGGGAAGTCATGCTGCAGCTGTATAGAACCTTGGTTAAGCCACACTTGGAATATTGCATGCAATTCTGGTCGCCACATTACCAAAAGGGTATGGAGGCATTGAAGAGGGTGCAGAGGAGGTTTACCAGGATGCTGCCTGGTCTGGAGGTTATTAGCTATGAGGAGAGGTTGGAGAAACTCAGATTGTTCTCACTAGAGCGACGAAGATTGAGGGGCGACTTGATAGAAGTTTACAAAATTATGAGTGGCATGGACAGAGTAGATAGTCAGAAGCTTTTTCCCAGGGTGGAAGAGTCAATTACTAGGGGACATAGATTGAAGGTGAGAGGAGAAAACTTTAGAGGAGATGTGCAGGGCAAGTTTTTTATGCCGAGGGTAGTGAGTGTCTGGAATTTGCTGCCAGAGGAGGTGGTGGAAGCAGGTACGATAGTGGTGTTTAAGAGGCAGCTTGACAAATACATGAATATGGTGGGAATAGAGGGATACAGACCCCGGAACTGCAAAATGTTTTAGTTTGACAGGCAGTATATAATCAGTGCAGGCTTGGAGGGCCGAAGGGCCTGTTCCTGTGCTGTACTTTTCTTTGTTCTTTGTTCTAAATTCTGGAACACCTGTGAAAGTGATAGCTCACAGGTGGCTTGCATATGTCATTTTAAATATTACAAGTTTATAAAGCATTCAAAATAGCCAAATTACATAATAGACTTGGAACAGTAAATTATAAAATGCTACAGAACTCCTTATCACATATGTCAAATTTACTTTTCAAGAAACTTCTAAAGATCAACATTGCATTAAAGAGACTCTTAAAACTTAAATACACAAGCTGCATTAAAACGCATTGTTACCACATAAATCAAAAAATAACTAACTGAAGCTTATTAAAGAGAGCTATAAAACTAAAACCCACCTTGCTACATGTGGAAGCACTTCTCAAAGGTATAAACATTAGAATTGCAGGAAAAAATTGAAAAAAATTAACATTTCTATCTTTTTTACACATTCTATATAGTTACAAATAATTGAACATCTCTTAAACATAAAAAATATTTTTCAGCCGCCTTCACAATCTCTGTGATACAGTTGGTGCCTCCCTTCACTGCTGCTAGACCATGAGCGAAAAGGTGTAAAGAAAAGCATGTAAATACTTTCGTTGCTTGGGGGTATCCAGCTGAAGTTTGTGCTAATGTCCTTCTTCAAATGGCCTTTAAACTATCGATGACAGCCAGGCAGTGCCAAGAGCCGGTAAGGAAGTTGAAATGCAAATTTACAACGCATGCGTTAGGACTTCCGCAGGGTCCTGATGCACAACTCTCAGGTACACTGGAATGATGTTGCTGGATTCTGAAATTAAGGGCCAATCACTTGGACATGGGACCCTGGTTGAGAGAGGAATTCCCAGCCATGATCTAATCAAGTTTCAAGTGGAATACACCAGCCAAGACCATATTTTGGTCACTGGGCAGTTGGAGAGAAAGAGGGTCATGTGACAAGCCAACCCTTTGTGTGCTTAAGTAACTTTCTTTTCTGCAGAACAACACAGTGAATAAAATGCTGAAGGAGCCAAATCCCTGTGTGGGTCTCTCGCTCTCTTCCTCCATACAACTTCCAACTTTTGAACCCTGCTCACTATTTTTGACTCTGTACGCCACAGGCAGTGATTTTAAAAAAGAACTTGATCCGAAGAACAGGTAAATCATCCATCTGCATCTTCAAACCACCTTGCACCAATTAGAAGGACCACCAAGTTTAGATGAAGCCAGCCAAGTCACCAACCTTCAAGGACCGTATACCCTTTAACTTTACTGGACTTTAAATTGTTTAAAAACAAAAAAAACTGCGGATGCTGGAAATCCAAAACAAAAACAGAATTACCTGGAAAAACTCAGCAGGTCTGGCAGCATCGGCGGAGAAGAAAAGAGTTGACGCGGACTCGAAATGTCAACTCTTTTCTTCTCTGCCGATGCTGCCAGACCTGCTGAGTTTTTCTGGGTAATTCTGTTTTTGTTTTAAATTGTTTAATCTGTCCTCTCACTCAGGTGTGTGTGTGTGTGAGCGTGTGTGTGTGTGTGTGTGTGTGCACGCGTGCATGTGTGTGTGTGAGCGTGGGTATGTGTGTGTGAGCGTATTTGTGAGCATGTGTGTGTGTGTGTTTGTGTGCACGCGTGCATGTGTGTGTGTGTGTGTGTGTGTGTGTGTGTGTGAGCATGTGTGTGTGTGTGTGAGCGTGTGTATGTGAGCGTGTGTGTGTGTGTGTGCACGCGCGTGTGTGTGTGTGTGTGAGAGCGTGTGTGTGTGCGTGGCGGCGTGTGTGTGTGTGTGTGTGTGTGTGTGAGCATGTGTGTGTGAGCGCGTGTGCGCGTGCACGTGTGTGTGTGCATGTGCGTGTGTGTGTACATGCGTGTGTGAGCGTGTGTGTGTGTGAGCGTATGTATGTGTCTGCACGTGTGCGTGTGTGTGTTTGTGTGTGTGTGTGTGCGTGCGTGTGTGAGTGCATATGTTTGTGCGTGTGTGAGTGTGTGTGTGTGCATGTGTGTGTGTATGAGTGTGCATGCGTGTGTGTGTGTGGGTGTGTGTGTGTGTGTGTGGTGGGGTGGAATCATCCCAGGTTTACACTAAGTGCGGTAGCTGGTGGGAAAAACGATGTTTTACCCATTGGCCACAATGGCGGCTTTTCACACCGTATCGCCCCGATCCTGCCTCATTAATTATGCTGTCCTGGGAAACCCTGTTTCCATGGCGGGTGGGCCGCCATTCGTCCGCCACACCATTACCTCGCTGCTTCATCACACTGGGCGCCATATTTAAAGTGCAGCCGCGCGCACACCTCTCAGTGTTTCCAGGCCAGGACTGCTGCACGAAGACATGGCCCGAAAGGTGAGAAGACTGCAGCCTCCAGGTTTAATTACCCGTCCCTCGAGCGTCTTTTGAACTCTGTGGAGGCTCACCGTGATGTGCTCTACCCCAGCTCTGGCCGCAGGATGGGCAGCAACATCACCAATCCGGCTTGGGAGGTGGTGGCAGTGGAGGGGTCAGTGCCAATGCCCTTCAAAACAGGACAGCCACCCAGTACCACAAGAGGATGAATGATCTCCTCCATTCCACCACGTAAGTCACTCTTTTCATCACTCTCAACTCACACACTCACAAATCCATCACATATCCACAGGGATCTCACTCACTGCCTGTTCAAGGGACATCACCATTCACTCTCTCACACTCACTGTCATTGTCCTCATCCCATCCATTCGTGAGGGACCCCTCACCACCTACATAGGCCAGGTATATTGTCATCTGGCTTGGCAGGTGTCCTGCTTACACTTTCTTGATCTCTATTTATGCAGGACAAGCTGGCACACAACAAGAGAGAGAGGTCGCAGACCGGTGGAGGAACACCTGAAATCAAGGTCCTCACGGACGTTGAAAACAGAGCCATCCAGCTGGCTGGCAGGAACTCAGCCAGTCCTGTGCTGATGGTGAGGTCGGTGCTGCTCTACCAAGTGAAGATCCAGCAGTGCAACATCCATCAGGCAACTGCTGTGAGTGATGTGTCCTCTTTCACAGGCCACTGCCATGCACCAGTTATCTCCCCATGCTTCCACAGGCACATCTGGGAAACAGCTGACGGAGTCCACGACCCAGGACCTCCAATCAAGCCCTGAAGAAACCTCTGAAGATGAATCTGGAGGCACCCTCCTTGAAGTCCCGTCACAGTGCTCACCCACACCCTCCACCAGCACAGAGACACACACCTCAGTGGGACCTAGCTTTAGAGTAGTCTCAGGATCACAATCCGGGGGAGACGGTGGTGTAGTGGCAATGTCACTAGACTAGTAATACAGAGGCCCAGGTTAATTCTTTGGGGGCTCTGGTTCAAATCCCACCACAACAGCTAGTGGAATTTGAATTCAATTAATAAATCTGGAATATAAAGCTGGTCTTAGTAATGGTGACCATGAAACTATCATCAGTTGTTGTAAAAACCCATCTGGTCCACTATGTCCTTTAGGGAAGGAAATATGTTGTCCTTACCTGGTCTGGCCTACATGTGACTCCATACCTATAGCAATGTGGTTGACTCTGAAATGGCCTAGCAAGCCATTCTGTTCAAGGGCAATTAGGGATGGGCAACAAATGTTGGCTTTGTCAGTGACGCCCACATCTCATGAAAATTTTTTTAAAAATCACACTTTCTTATCCACAGCAGGCGGAGGCAGGGACTTCCCAGGTCCCCAGAACTCAGAGGACGACTGAAGGCCAGAAATCTGCTCAGTTCGAGTCAGATGAGGAGCCTCGGGACTCAGTAGCTGGAGCTGCAAAGGCAAGCTCAGGAACATCAGGAAGGATGTCCGCTGCACTCCTCAGATTGCAAGGCACGGTGGAGGAGTCTGTCCATCTTCAGTCTGAGGTGATAACGCCGGCATTGCAACGCACCGAGGTCAACACTGGTAGGATGGTGGCCACCGTGGAGACCTTGTTCGAGGGTGTCACTGCTGCACTGCTGCGTGGGCTGAATTACATCGCTGATGCCATACTTGGCCTCCAACTGTGTCAGCGCGAGAGGGCTGCGGGCAGCCCTAGCTCACTCCAGCTACCCCTTCTCCAGAAGGAGTCAGCCAGGGGCTCTCGGGCACCCGTAGAGAGGAGGATCAGCAGGTGCACACTCCGGGGCCATCCACCCAGGTGACTCTGGGAGTGACCGGCCCATCCGAATCATCTCTTCCTGTGACCTCAGCAGCTCCAGTTCCACAGGCCGAGGAGGGTGCCACTACCACACAGCAGGACCCCGAAAGCAGGCCAGGGTCCTCCAAGTCTCGGCCCTCCAGAGGACGCCCGCCAAGATCATCACAGACAGGGAGTCACAGTCAGCAAGCTGCCTCCACCTCCGTTGTGGATGTCCGGGGACCAAGATGTAGCGGCAGGGTCAGGAAGTTTAAGAAGATGTAGTTGCACAGCCTGCGCATAGGTGTTAATCACATGTACATACTGTGCACTATTGTAGAGTTCCGTCATTCTCTCTGTGTGCTCTTAGCACCTTTAAGGTGGGGCTGGCCCCCATCTCTTCAGCATCTGTGACCAGTGACGCTGTGCTCCTGAAGGGCTCAGGTCCTGAAGGTGGACAAAGGATCAGGTGCATTGAAAGTTTCACGGCTGCGTCTCTATGATGTGACCCTGATCACAGAGCGCAAGTGAGCTGCCCTCGGCCAGACAAGAGTCAGACATTCACAGAGGCTATGTGAAGATCTATGGAGTGTCCTCGCTGTATGTCATCATCCTCCTGCGATCAAGCAACTATTAGGGCCTCCACTGCATCTCCATGACAGGAGCATTCTCAGAGACGGTATTGGTGCTGCCAGAAGCCAGACTGGAGTCAAATGATCACAACTGCGATGTGAGGATCTATGGTGCCTCGTCACTTCATGTCGTCATCATCCTCCACAAATCTAGCAGCTATGAGGGCATCCCGAGTGTGCCTGCCTCTTCTAGCCACAGTGAGGGCCTCATCACCGTCATCGTTGCCGCTGAGGACCTCCTCACCCTCATCCCTGTCGGCATCCTCATTGGAGGAAGTGTGCAGCTCCTCCATCTCCCCCTCAGCCAACTCCTCACCCTGTTGCAGCGCCAGGTTGTGAAGAATGCAGCAGACGACGATGATGCGTGACACCCTCTGTGGACTGTATTGCAGAGCTCCACCAGACCGCTTCAGGCACCGAAACCACATCTTCAGCATCCCGATGGCCTGCTCAAACAAGCTGCGAGCTACTGCAAGGAGCCAAGTCTGCAGCTTCTGTGGACCCTGGAAGATGTCAGGGATCTGCGAGAGACTCAGGATGGAGGAGTTATGGACGATCCCTGGGAATTGTGCACAAACCTGCAGGATGTGTTTATGGTGGTCGCACGCCAGCTGCATATTCAGTGAGTAGAAGTTCTTGCAGTTGACCCCTTGCTGCAATGGAGATCTGAGCACCATGTGAGAGCAGTCGATTCCACCCTGCACCTGTGGGAAACCCAAAAATCTAATCACTTTTGCATCCTGGCTGTCCTGGTCCTGGGTGAAATGCACAAAGTTGTGTGCCCTCGTGAAGATGGCATCCGTGAACTCATAGATGCATTTATGGGTGGAGGCTTGTGATATCCCACAGAGGCCACCTGTGGAGCCCTGAAAGGATCCACTGGCGTAGAAATTAAGCACCGCTGTCTACTTTCACTGCTACTGGCAGTGGATGCCCTCCACGTCTCCATGGCGCCAACTCCTTAGATATGCGCAGTGTTTGGCGACACTGGTTCTCAGTCATCTGCAGGAATGAAAGGCGGCGGCTATAGACACTGGGTCAAATGGTGCTGACCAGCGACAGTTCGCTGTGGAACTTCAGCAGTATGTGCAGGAGCCCAGCCACCCATTTTTCCTGAGGCTGCTGCTCCTCCCTCTGTGCAGCCAGGAGCCTCCATCGCTCTCTCTTCCTTTGTCTCTGCTCTCTGTGGCCACCAGGCATACAGCTCGGTCACTAGGGTCCATGATCCTGATATACTCCTACTGCAGGATAAAAGAGAGAGATGAGTTGGTTATCTTGGGTGTTCTGAGAACTTCTCGAGGTTAAGTCTGAAGGCCCCTTAACTCATCGCAGAGAGTGCTGGCTGCCACTTGGATGGCCAGAGCTTAGTGCGCTGCATGGCTGCTTGAAACTCCGTCCCACTCCACCTGACCGATTGGTGGCAGCTTTGCCCATTGGACTGCACGCTGTGCTCTCAGCTCAGGCGCAGGCATTCTCCTGCAAGGCTGCACTGTTATCTTGAACTATGGGGGAGACTGGTCCAAACCGGGATGATGACATTGCAAGGGGCTGTGAGCACCTCCAGCAGTGACTGCTCCACGGCCAGCTTTAGCAAGGAGATTGTACAGCGTGCTCAGTCGTCCAACTGTTCTGCAATCCAGTAAAATGCTCATTAGTTTGCAGTCTGTGCCCAAGGGGTGAAAAGCTCTGGAGCACTTTGTGGCACTTTCATGCCTCTGTGTTGCTTGAGTGGGCAGATAAAATAGAGACCCAACTCCAATCATATCAATGTGGCTGTGCCTGAACTGTCTCAGCTGTACAGGAATGGTCACTTTACACAAGGTTTCCCTGATGTGTGACCACTTCCCTCCCCCTACCTGCACGTGCTTGTGCGCTACCGTCAACCACAGGGCAGCTATTGCACCCCCTCACCAATGCGCACCAACCTTATAGGTGACCCTTGCAAGCGCTCCGCAATGTTACTATGCACTCACCTCTGAGTTCCCCCCAAAGTGCAGCCCACCAAGTGCACGCCTTCTCTATGCTGCTGTGAAACACGTCGGTGTGCGATCACGTTGATGTGTTTGGACGATCCAGTGTGGGGGGATGATTCTGGCGGGCTGGCTTTATAATGATATTGTAATGATTGTAAATTAAACCATTTCTTACTGTTATGGGGATCATGTGACTGTATAGACCAACCAGCCCTAAGCATCAGGAATCTTAGGGTCAGAACTTTTTAGCCTCAGTCTTGGAACAAGCGTGTAGTGTCCTCTGAAGTCTGTTAATAATGTTTACTGTTTCTTACAAGAAACCCTTGCTGCACTCACCAAGTTTATTGTAGATATACAGATGTATTATAATGATGTTCCTGATGTCCAATGGTGTAAAACACGGCCCGCCATTGACGGGCTGAGCGGACAATTGCAAACTGGCTTCACGACGTTGTGAAGCTGAATTTTGGCCTTCTCATCATATTGTCCACTCACGCTGCTGAGCACACCTGGCGTGAGGGGGCACAGAAAATTCCACTCAGAGCATTTTTTATTTACCTTTTTTAGACCAGGTTAAGTACAGTAAAAAGTATCCTCTTGTCTTTTTTAAACTGAAGAAAACCTGTCTCTGTGTGTCTTTTATGGTCTCAGCACATAAACAGTTAAACACTCACTGAACTGGCAAACACGTCCTTTTTAAAAAAAAATGGTGTAGCCAAGTGATCGTACGACTAGCATTCATGCCCCAGAGCAAAATTATCACAATAAGTACCTCTGAGAATTGGGGATTATTTATACAAAGTTAAACCTCAATCAATTAACTCAATGGGTGGAGCCCATGGTAGGAGATTAAACAGTGGTGGGGCATGGGTGCTTCTACTTTGCCAACTGATTGCCTTCCAGGCTGAATGACTTGTTTTACTACTTGCTTCTTACAATCGAATCAATCAGAGCAAATAAAGACAAGTAAATATACTCGTGGGATTAGCTCTGTCCTGTTTAGCATTCCAGTTTGGCCAGAAACAGTGAGAAACACAGTACGTCCTGTACAGTGTGAGAACTCAGCACAGCCCTATATCCCACACAATAGTAGGAAAGCTTGTCTAACAGGCAGAGTGTTCAATGTGTGAGTGGAACTCAATGTACTTGTTGTGCACATGAATGTACTTACACCCCGAGGAGACCATGCTGACCACAATGGATGAGGATGTGCTGGAACTCTGCACCAGGATCGTCACCAAGACCCCCAGCATCAGGCCAGCAATGGGGTTGGCCAGAATTGTGTTATCACCAAATAAGTCACCAGCCACTTTCCCTAAAGAAAAATGGTAACAATTTATATAAACAAATATATAAACATAACACCAACAGCAATAACCAACATTTAAATACCCCTTATAACATGGAAAAACAGCCAAAGAATCTTCAAAGGTGCATTATCAAACAAAATTTCATCTCACCGTGTATAAAATAACTATGTGTAAAATAACTTGAGTGTAGGATCACTGAAATAGATGGTAGACATTCCTGTTAGATTGGCCAGAGACAGATGGGGTGCACACCAATCCCTTTACTCTCCAATACGCTACCATTCAAATTTTGAAACTACTTGAAATAAATTATCAGTTAGTTTGATAATGTTAATGTGGTTTCTAGTAATCATTCATTCAATGCTCTAAACATCTTACCTCCAACCAGTTGAAATGCAGAGCTTAGGACATCAAGAGAACAAACAAAGAAATAGAGGAGGGCAATAAGGAGGCTGCCCATCACAATCCCTTTCAGAACATGCTCCATCTTCCCAGCTGGATCCAGTTCTGTGAAAGAACAAAACCAACATCGTGTCCAGGGCCGAAGGGTGAGACTTGTTCTTTAAACTTGTAAATGGTATTAAGCTTATTTACCGCTCCACTTGGGTCCATGACTCTGAATCTGAGGCAGAGCCCAGGGATCTTCCTCTTCATCCTCCTCCTGTACCCCATCATCCTTTGATGGAAGAGTGTCAGTTACTGTTATCACATTCTCTGTTATAAAGCAGAGATAGAAGTGTTATTTATTCTGGACAAAACAAAAGATATGTTTAGGCACAACTTGTACAGGAGTGGAGGATTGGGTAGAGAAAGTGCAAATGTAAAATGTCAGGTCTGACAGAGGAGAGCGAAGATTGATTTAAACTCATTCATCCTCTCCTGTCTGTGCTGGCTCTTAGTCTGTCTGCCTGTTCCCACCCCATGGCCCTGCCATGGTTTAAGAATGTAAGAAGTGGGAGCAGGAGTAGACCATTCTTCCCCTTGAGCCTTCTCTGCCATGCAATATGACCATGGCTGATCTTCAGCCTCAACTGCACTTTCCTGCTCACTTGATTCCTAGAGAGATCAAAAATCTGAGTCTTGAATATATTCAATAAGGAAGCACCCATAACCCTCTGGGGTAGAGAATTCCAAAGATTCACAACCCTCTGAGTGAAGAAATTTCTCCTCATCTCAGTCTTAAATCATCCAACCCTTACCCTGAGACTGCGTCCCTGTGTTTTAGATTCCCCAACCAGCAGAAACAATCTCTCAGTGTTTATCCTATCGACCCCTTCACAATCTTTTATGTTTCAATGTGATCATCTTTCATTCTTCTAAATTCCAGAGAGAATAGGCCTAATTTAAACACCCACTCTTCAATGGACAACTCTCTCACCCCAGGAACCAATCCAGCAAATGTTCACTATACCGCCTCCAATACAAACATATCCTTCTTTCAAAATGAAGAACAAATCTGCACACAGTACTCCAGGTCTGATCTCACTAAAGCCCTGTACAATTGTAGCAAGATTTCTTTATTCTTGTACTCTAATCCCCTTGCAACAAAGGTCAGTAAATATTTGCCTTCCTAATTGCTTGCTGTACCTCCATGCTAACTCTCTGCATTCCTTGTACGAGTACACTCGAGTCTTTCTGAACATCAATATTTAAAAGTACCACCTTTTTAAAAAATTACTCTGTTATCCTAAACTTACTACCAAAGTGAATAACTTCATATTCCCCAACACTACACTCTATCTGCCCCAGCACTGTTCCTGCAGCACTCCACCTAGCTACAGTCTGCCAACTTGAAAATGTCCTGCTTATCTGCTTTCCTTCCTTTAATCAATCCTCCATCCATGATAAAATATTACTCCCAACTCTATGAGCCCTTATTTTGCATTATAACTTTTTGTTTAACATCTTATCAAATGCCTTTTGCAAATCCAAGTGTACTACATCTACTGGTTCTTCTTTATCTACCCACCAAGTTACATTCTCAATAAACCAACAGTTTTGTTGAACAGAGTTTCTCTTACATAAAACCATGTTGACTTTGTCTGATCATACTATGGTTTTCTAAGCGTATTGTTAAGACTTCCTTAATAATAGATACCAGTATTTTTCCAATGACTGATGTCAAGCTACCTAGCCTGTAGTTCACTCTTTTCTGAATAACAATTACATTTGCTAACTTCCAAAACACTGGGCCTATTCTAGAATTATGAGAATTTTGGAAAATCATAACCAGTGCATCCACTATCTGAAGAGCTACTTCTTTTAGAACCCTAGGACCATTGAGCCCTGGGATTTGTCAGCTTTTAGCGCCTTAAATTTCTCTTATCCTTTTTCTCTACTGATATCAATTAAATTTCTTATTCTTATTTGTCCCTTCTTGTCCTTTATTAATGTAATTTGTGTCTTCTACTATGAAGACAGACACAAAATTTTCGTTCAACGTCTCTGCCATTTCTTCATTTTCTATGATAACCTCTTCTCTTTCTGCTGCTAAGGGACCAATGTTTGCTTTAGCTACTCTCCTCCTTTTTATATACTCACAAAAGCTCTCGGAATCTGTTTTATTGTTCCTGGCTAGTTTACTTTCATATTCTATTTTTCCCTTTTTAATCACCTTTTTGGTAGCCCTTTGCTCGTTTCTACAACAGTCCCAATCCTTAGGCTTACTACTATTTTTTGTAACATTAGAAGCCTCTTCTTTGAATTTAATACTATCCTTAACTTTTCTAGTAAGCCACAAGTAGATCATTCTTGCTGAGCTTTTGTTTTTTTTAATGGTTTGCATTTTGTTGAATTGTTTGAATTGTTTTTTTAAATGTTTCCTGCTGTTTATTTACTACTAGTGTTGCTTCCAAACTTGCTGAGCAGTATTTCTAGGTCGGTGTGCGGGTATGATTGGTGGGCTCGGGAGCAGCGAGGGAATGAACCGTCACCTGTGATTGGCCCCTGATCGCAATTTCACACTGGCTGGCCAGTTAACGGGCAGGCGCTGACGTAAGTGCGGGTGTGAGCGGGGGTGGGGGGAGGTGGGGAGGTAGGGGAGGGGTCGCTGAATGAAAGCTCCCTGAAGGCAGAGAGCTGCCTCCGGGAGCTGAAGAATTTAAATCCAATAAATAAAGATTGTAAAATCCGGAAAAAAATGTCCATGCATCAGAATCAGTGACCTCAACATATACCCGCTGAAAATTCTGTCCATACATTTTTATTTATTTTTGCTTAATAACGGAAACCTCATCCCACCCTTGGATGAAGTTTCATCAAAAATGCAAAGTTCGCCTGGCAGATTTGCCCATCCGCCAACTATAATGTTGGACAGACTATGAAAAATTGGGGACAATTACAACTTTACTATGTATTATGATCACTATTTCCCAGTGGATTTACTATGAACATACTAATTAAACCTGCCTAATTGCACAATAATAGATCTAAAGAAGCTTTATCCCAGTTGGTTCTATAATATACTGTTCTAGGAAACTGCCATGAAATTTTCTATAGACTTGTAAGAACTTAAGAAATAGGGGCAGGAGTAGACCTTTTGGCCCCTTGTATCTGCTCTGCTGTTGAAAAAGATCATAGCTGATCTGATTGTGTCTTTAAATCCACTTTTCCTGTCTGCCCCCCACAGCCTTGACTCCCTTGTGGGTCAAAAACCTACCTAACGCATCCTTGAATATATTCAATGACCCACTGCTCCCTGGAGAAGAGAATTCCAAAGACTAATGACCTTCTGAGAGAGGAAATGCCTCCTCATCTCTGCCTTAAATGAAAGGCCCTTTATTTTTAAACTGTTCGCCATGTTCTAGCTTCCCCCCATGAAGAGAAACGTCCTCCCAGTATCCACTCTGTCAAGTCCCTTAGAATTTCATATGCTTCAATAAGATCACCTCTCATTCTTCGAAACTTCAATTAATATAGACGCAACATCTTCAGCCTTTCTCATAAGAAATCCCTTTACCCAGGAATCAACCTAGTGAACCTTCTTTGAACTGCCTCCAATTCAAGTTTATCCCTCTTTAAGTAATGGCATGCCCAGTAAAGATATCGGGCATAATCGTCCCAGATTTGCAGGTCGCAGGCGTGAAAAATTACATTTTATCCGCTGGCCGCAATGGCGGGTTTTCACATCATATCGTGCACACACTGTCTCGCTGACAGGCGGTCGCTGAATCACTCACCAGGCTGTTCCCTCACCATTTCCTCACTCTGGGTGCCATATCTAAACTGCAGCCGTGCACACAGTTCTCCATGCTGGCAGCTCAGTGAAGACATGGCCCTGAAAGCCAAGAGGAGTTCAGTGACCCATTACAAATGCCTTTCGGAGGCCCGCTGTGATATTCTCCACCCTCACCACTCCAGCTTGGAGGCAGTGGCAGTGGTGGTCAGTGCCAATGCATCATAGAAGAGGTTGGCCATCCAGTCAGAAAGAGGATGAATGATCTCATCCGTGTTGCCAGGGTATGGCAGCCATCTCATCATTCTAAACTCACACACTCACAAGGCCATTACACATTCACTGGCATCTCACTCACTGTCAGCTCAAGCGATATCACCACTTACTCTCTCACACACTCCCTCACATCTCCATCTGGCCTCATCTCCTCTGGAGACTGCCCCCTCAGCCCTCACCCTCTTGAGGCCATTTGCACAGAATATGTACCCCCACACTCATCCTGGGATACCCCCCCTTCCCCAGTACAACCCTTGCCCTTTAGCTTCTTCTCTTGCCTAAGGCCACTTCTCCCCCGTCCCCAAGCCAGTCCCAGTCCTGCAGCCATTGAAAAGCCTCCCCCACCTTATGGTTGGTCTGGTAGGTAGAGACCTACCTGTGAGCCCCCCTAAATGTGGTGCTGCCTGCGGAGACTGGTACTGATGACTGCAAGAGCTGACTGAAGCAAGATAGGCAAACAAACCTCGAAGTCCCGAGCGAAGTGCAGCCCGCCAGGTGCATGTTGCTTATGTACAGTTATGAGACACATTGGCGTGCGATCACACTGACGTGCCTGGTTATCCAGAACGAGGAGGTGATTCCAGTGAGCAGGTGTTATATTCTACTGCGGGGTCGCTTTGCTCGTGAACCAGTTGCACGCTCATCTGTGGGTGGGTGAGTTGATAACAATATACTGCAGACGCAGAGACCAATATGAAATGAAGGACATGCTATTTATTTACACAGACAACAGAGCATTAACATGATGTGTGCTTTTCCAACCAGACCTTATTCTAGACTAACATGAACATTAGAGCCCAGCTACACAGCTATTGGGTCGTACAGTCACGTGGTCAATCTGCTCACAGTCTCCTAGAGATGTATTACACCACGGATTACCACATCCCTCCCCCTTTACTTGAAAGTACATTTTACAATATATTAACTATTTACATAAATAAACTATTTACAAATTCAGTCTCTCAGGAGGCTTTATCAAACGTGTCGACCTTCGTAGTTCTATGACTTCAGATGGTTTATCTGAGGCCTCCCTCTCAAGAGTTATCTGTCCACTAGGCTCCTCAGTAGGAAACAGTAAGTTTGCCTCTTCGACTTTCTCAGGCTCAACAGGTCCTATAGGCATTTCAAAGCAAGAGGAGTTCCCTCTACCTATGGCGTGGACTCCGATAGGAATATTTGGTGCATCTTTTCTTGTGGATCTGTTTTCCTTTTCCCGAGGTGATCTACATGTCTCCTGGTTATCTGACCTCCAACTTCCTTAAGCTAGTCCTGTCACTGCACTGACTTCACCTGATAGTCATTTGGCCCCATCTCCAAAGTTCTTTGCAAAAACTGCTTCTCTTACATTGAAATTTCTTTCATGACTGTGCTAATTGTGTTCATTTTTCTGGGCCTCCTGACTTCTCTCTACCCTCCCCCCTAAATTAGTCATGAGACTCAAACGTGTCCTGAGAGATCTCTTCATTAATAACTCTGCGGGGGCAATAGCGGTGGTCGTGTGTGTAGTCCTATAGCTGAGCAGGAAACATGATAATTTAGTTGCTATAGAGTCTCCATCTAGTTTATTCATTCCGGCCTTGAAGGCCTGGACTGCCCTTTTGGCCAACCCATTGAATGCAGGGTGGTACGGCGAGGTCTTAACATGTGTTATGCCATTGAGACTTGTAAATCTTTGGAATTCACGGCTAGTGAAAGCCATTCCATTATTAGACACGATTTTCTCTGGTAAACCATGTATCACAAAACTCTGTTGCAATCTCTCTATGGTGGCAGCAGATGTGGGTGATCTTACCTCATATACATCCATCCATTTGGAATGAGCATCGATAAGTAAGAGGAACGTTGTTCCCAGAAAAGGCCCCTTGTTCTCAAAATGGAGGCAGACCCATGGCCTTCCTGGCCATTCCCAGGGATGAAGTGAAGCAGAAGGAGGAAATTTCTGCACCTGTTGGCACTGCATGCAGCTCTTGACCATGTTTTTGATTTCAGTCTCCATCCCTGGCTACCATAAGTAGCTGCGCACCAACATTTTCATTCTGGAAATGCTGGGGTGAGCGCTATGCAATTCTATCAATAATGGTTGTTTTCCTCTGGGAGGCACAATGACTCTTGTTCCCCACAGTGAAATGCCATCCAGGCAGATGAACTTGTATCTCCTGTTAAAATAGGGCTTTGTTTCGCCCGACTTTGGCTTGTCAGACCATCCCTGCAAGACTTCTTCCCTGATGTGAGATAAAACTGGATCATGGTCTATCAATTCTCTGATCTGTTTGACATTAACTGGTGATGAATCCAGAAAGTTTCATAACAAGACAAGCTCTTGAGGGGTGGGGACATTCACATTGCTGTGCTTCAGGGGTAATCGGCTCAGCGCTTCAGCATTGGCAATCTGGCTTCCTGGCCTGTAGATAAATGTATATTGGGAAGCAGCTAGAATCAGTGCCCACCTTTGAGTGTGTGCCAAGGCAATTGTGGGTATTGCCTTATTTTTGCCGAACAAGCCTAGTAGTGTCTTGTGGTCGGATACAACGGTAAAGTGATGACCATGGATGTATTGGTGGAATTTCTTAATGCCAAATACAATGGATAAGGCTCTTTCCCTATTTGTGAGTATCTTCGTTCTGTAACACTGAGTTTTCTTGAGACGTAGCCAATGGGCTGTTTGGAGCCATCTGCCATCCAGTGGGAGAGTACTGCCCCTACTGAATGTAGTAACTGCTTCACTGCCGTAAAAGCCTGTTGTTGTGGGGCTTGCCAAGTCTACCTGTGGTTTTTCTTGAGTAACCTGTATAATGAAGCCAGTGCTGTTGACAAATTTGGGAGAAAACAACCGTAGTCGTTAACCATTCCCAAGAAGGACTTGAGTTCTGTGGCAATTTTTGGGGCTGGCACCTCACGAATAGTTCTCACCTTATCTTCTACTGGGTGGAGGCCCAGTGAGTTGACCTTATGACCCTGGTATATCCCTTCTTTTGCTTGGAAGATATATTTTTCTCTTTTCAAGTGTACTCTGGCTTGTGGGAAACATTTCAATACCTCTTCCAAGTTAGCCAGGTGTTCTTCATCAGTTAGTCCTGTTACTAGAACATCATCAAGATAAACCAGGAGCTTGGCCTAAATAGCCAAGTGGTTATGGTACTGGGTTTATAACCCCAAGATCAAGAGTTCAAATCTCACAATGGCAAACTATGAAACAATGTAACTTCATCTGAAACAGATGGAAACAGGTTTACTCAAAAAGAGTATCAAGATAAACCACCACATGGTTTAGACCTTGGAGTAAATTTTCCATAGCCCATTGGAAAATGGCACAAACCGATGAGACTCCGAAGGGTAACCTGGTATACTGGTGTGTAGATCGTCACAAAGTCCCGGGAGGCCTTTTCTAGTTCGATTTGCATGTCGAGTTTCATATTTGCGGTTCCCCTTGCCAGGAGTACAATTCATCAATTTTCGGTATGGGATGCCTGTCCAGTCTGGCCACTTTGTTAATAGTCAACTTGTAATCCCCATATATTCACACACTCTAGTCAGGCTTTAGTACTGGAACTATGGGCGCTGTCCATTTGGAAAATTGTACAGGTTGTAAGACTCCCAACCTTTCCAGCCTGTCCAATATCCACTTTTTCTAGTAATGCATAGGAGACTGGCCTCGCCTTCAAATATCTGGGGGTTGCTCCAGGATCCACATGGATTTTAGCCCCTGAATCTTCCCAAGCTCTTCCTTGAACACAGGGGCTTATTTCTGTTAAATTCCTGCAGATTTTTCATTCGGAGTTGAAAAATCTCAGTCCACTCCAACTTTATTTCCTTAAGCTAGTTCCAACCAACTAGAGTTGGACCCTCCCCTGTTACCACTATCAGGGGTAAATTAACAGACTGGCTTCTATATTGCACAGGAGCCTTGCAAAATCCTTTCACTAGTATGTCATCGCCAGTATATGTCTTTAATTTAGCATCTGAGTTTTCCAGCTTTAGTGAGTGGCCTCCTCCGTTCAGATACTTATACATGTGTTCCCCTAAAACTGTTGTGGATGCTCCTGTACCCGCTTCCATTCAAATGGGTTTTCTGTTGACTTCCACTATCACGTAGATTGGGTCTGTTTTACCCATTTTAAGTTGTGTAGCGAAAATATCTGGTTCTGTTTCTTCTGGTTCCTCCATTATATAAATTTCATGACTTCTGCCTTTTTGTTTGAAATTTTGTCTCAATCTGTCTTTACAATATCTCAAAGTATGCCCATTGAGATGGCAGTAGAAACACTTGGTTCTTTTAAATTGAGGTTTGCTTGCAGGCTGTCTGGTTCCATTTCTGCTATTATTAATGTGGTTTTTATCTGTTAACCCATTGTTTTTTGCTGGTCTGTTAATGGTGGCTGTTTCCCACCTTTCCACGGAGCCCTGCGCTTCCGTGCCATTTCCAGCCAGTGCCTCCCTCCTGACAGGAAGGACGACATTTTGTGCTCCCTTGATTGCTTCTGAATCCCTAACTGTGTTTCCATTGCGAGCGCCAACTCCAGTGCCTTGCTGAAGTCTAAATTTGTTTCTGACAACAGCCTTTTTTGAATCCCACATACTAATCAAATCTCTTAACATGCCGATCTCGACATCCCAAACTCTCATGCTCTGTCAGTTGTTTCAAGGCTACTACATAGCAAGTGACTGTCTTTCCAGGGATGCGGCACCTTGAATTAAATTTAAAACGCTGTGTTATTACCGAGGGTTTTGGCTGAAAGTGGCTTTTCACAAGATTCACCAACTCATCAAAGCTCTTGGAATCTGGAGCATTAGGTGCCGTTAGACTATGAATTAGGCCATACGTTTTACTGCCACATGTTGACAAGAGGATCGCTCGGCTCTTCTCCTCCCCCGATATGTCGTTGGCCAAAAAGAAAAAGGTGAGGCATTCAATATAATGTGACCAGTCATCAGTGGTCTGATCAAACAGCTTAATACGGACAAATTGTGGCACACTGGAGGGAGATAACTTTGACGACTATGGTGAGGGCTGTACTTACAATCACCTGCAGGACACGGATGATTCAAAATAGTTGAGTTTTCACAGCTTTCCTTGGTGCTGTTGACTGGTCATGTTTTGCTTCATCATCAGTTGTTATATTCTACCATGTGGTTGCTTTGCTCATGAACCTGTTGCACACTTATCTGTCCCTGCAGACGCAGAGACCAATATGAAATGAAGCACATGTTATTTTATTTACACAGGCAACAGAGTACTAACGTGATGTGTGCTTCTCCAACCAGACCCTACCCTAGACTAACATTAACATAGTAGCCCGCACTACGCAGCTATTGGGTCTTACAGTCATGTGGTCAATCTGCTCACATCCTTTTAAAGGTGTATTACAGATCAGATTACCACAGCAAGGCTTATAATGAGATGCTAAAGTATTGAAATGAGGTTTCCGATGTGCGGTGACGGAGAAACGCGGCCAGTCATTGAAGGGTGGAGCGGGCGATCACAAACTAGGTTCACAACCATGTAAACCAATTTTTGCCTTCTTGCCAAATTGTCTGCTCATGCTGCCAAACATGCCCCCTGCCAACTGGTGCAGAAAATTCTGCTCATCATATTCCTAACTTTCAGCATACAGACGCCATACAATGTGGACTCTTCGAAATTAACTTTAAAAAGTAGACAATGTACTGTAAAGATGGCAACCAAGGCTCAGGTACGTTTTCTGATTTCTGCACGAAGAATTTACTCAGATCTCTGGAAAGCTCTTAAAATATAAATGTCCCTGGATGGAAGGCATTCAAAATGTGAAACTACTTTGCATTCACCAGGTATTTACCACAACTCAGAATAATAGCACCTGCACACTCCCCCACAAATCATTCTCTACAAGCTCCACATTCAACAAAGAGAGCAGACTCGGAAGTTAAAAGATCACAAAAAGGGGTGAGACTGAGATAAATACAGTAAATTGTAGTACATGTGGGAATTATTCTAAATTAAGAAATAATTAAAATAAATGAGTAAATACTGTAGTAAATGCTTTATATAAAGTATAGGTATGTCAGTGCAGCTCAGCCATGTAGAAATTGCATCTTGCAGGATGTGGGAAGTTGTGCAGGCACAAAGTGCCCTTGATGACCACATCTGCAGGAAGTGTCACCAGCTGCAGAAATTTAAGCCCTGAGTTGTGGAGCTTGAGTGGTGGCTGGAGTCACTGTGGTACATCCACAAGGCTGAGGATTATGTGGACAGCATGTTTAGAGAGGTGGTAATACCGCAGCTAACAAGTACACAGCCAGAGAGGGAATGGGTGACCACCAGAGAATCTAAGAGAAACAGGCAGGTAATGCAGGAATCCCTTGAGGCTATCCCATTTTCTAACTGTTTTTCCATTTTAGATACTGGTAAATGAGAGGGTTCCTCAGAGGACTATAGCCAGAGCCAAGTCCGTGGCATCACGTGTGGCTCAGCTGCACAGGAGGGGAGGAGGAAGAGTGGAAGTGCTATAATAGTAGGGGATTCCATAGTTAGGGGAGCAGACAAGCATTTCTGAGGCTGTAGACATGACTCCAAGATGATATGTTGCCTCCCTGGTGCCAGGGTCAAAGATGTCACAGAGTGGCTGCAGGACATTCTTTTGGGGGAGGATGAACAGCCAAGGTCGTGGTCCACATGGGGACCAATGACATAGGTAGGAAAAGGGATGAGGCCCTCAAAGCAGATTTTAGGGAGTTAGGAAGGGAATTAAAAAGCAGGACCTCAAGAGCAGTAATCTCAGGATTACTCCCAGTGCCATGTGTGAGTGAGCATAAGAAGAGGAAGATTGAGCAGTTCAACACATGCTGGAGAATGGAGTAGGAGGGAGGGCTTTAGGTTTCTGAGGCATTGGGATCGGTTCTGGGGCAGGTGGGACTTGTATAAGAAAGACGGGTCACACTGTAACAGGACTGGGACTAATGTCCTCGCAGGGAGGTTTGCTAGTGCTGTTGGGGAGGCTTTAAACTACATTTGCAGGGGGATGAGAACCCGAGGGGAAATTCAGAGTGAATAGGAGAGGAACTGGCAGTGGGAAGTAGAGAAGTATCAATTGATAATGAGGATATTTCAGAGAGTTGCATCAGGGTAGATAGAATACTTGGAGCGTTTGACAAAATTAGAGTAGACAAGAGTAAATCATTAGATGAGGTCCGAATAATCAGGAAAGTACAAAAAATACCTAAATCAGGGTTAATGTGCATGTATGTGAATGCACAGAGTATGGTTAATGAGATTGGTGAAATACAGGTACAGATTGACAACTGGAATTATGATATTGTTGCTATAACAGAGACTGGCTCAAAGAAGGGTAGGATTGGGTGTTAAATATTCCTGGGCACAAGGTGTTTAGGAGAGACAGGAAAGGAAGAAAAGAGAGGGGAGTGGCAATGTTGGTTAAAGTACTGGAGAGAGAGGATGTTCCGGGGAGTCAAGAAAAGAGTCTCTCTGGCTAGAGATAAGGAATGGGAAATGTGCAATATCATTGATTGGTGCAGTATATAGATCACCAACCAATGGAAGGGATGTAGAGAAACAAATTTGCAAAGAAATTATGAAGAGGTGCAAGAGTTATAGAGTAATCATAATAGGGGACTTCAATTATCCAAGTATAGATTGGGTTAGGAATAGTATGAAGGGACAAGCGGGGGTGAGAGTTCCTGGAATGTGTCCAAGATAATTTTCTGCAGCAGTATGTTTCCAGTCCAATGAGAGGACAGGCACTGTTGGACCTGGTTCTAGGGAATGAGTTACCCCAAGTGGATCAAATATCAGTGGGAGAGCCTCTAGGGGACAGTGACCATTCTATCATAAGGCTTAGGTTAATCATGGAAAAGGACAGAGAACAATCCAGTGCAGGGATAATTAATTGGGGGAAAGCCAACTTCGATTGGATGAGAATGCATCTGAATCGAGTGAGTTGGAATCAAATGTTGGCAGAAAAGATAGTGGCTGAACAATGGACCACCTTCAAAGCAAAAGTATTGCAAGAAATGTCAAGGTATATCACTTTGAAGGGAAAGTTAGGACAAATAAATCCAGAACGCCCGGGATGATGAGAGAGATAGAGGTGAAGATGAAAAGGAAGAAGTGCACATATGGCAGATGTCAGGTAGAAAATACAATGGAGGATCGGGCTGAATATAGAAGGACCGAAGGTGAAATGAAGAAACAAAAAAGAAAAGTAAGGAGAGAGCATGAAAAGCTGAGAGTATGTAAAGAGACTGGCAGCGAACATTAAAGGGAATCCATTAAAGGGAGAAATAGTGGAGGCATTGAATGAGTACTTTGCATCTGTCTTTACAAAGGAAGGACTTGCTACCCAGGCTGAGGTGAGAGAGGAGATAACTGCTACACTAGAAGAACTTACAATCAAGAGGAAGGAGGTGTTGGAAAGTCTATCTTTACTTAAAATAGATAAGGTTCAAGCACAGAATCAATTTTACTAGAGTTAAGGAACAAAAAGCGTGCAGTTACATTGCTCAGTGTAGTCTATAGTCTGCCAAATAGTGAGAAGGAAGTAGAGGAACAAATCTGCAGGGAAATTACAGAGGGATGCAAGCACTATAGAGTATTTATAATGGGTGACTTTAATCACCCAAATGTAGACTGGGTCGGTGGTAGTGAGGGGCAAAAGTTCCTAGATTGTGGTAGAGGTCGCGGGGTTGGAAGGTGGATTTAATCTAGTTGTCCAATCTGATCCAGTGGAGGGACATCAAATCTGAAAATGTCCTATTTCCAGGTTCATTCTGCTATACTGAGAATTTCTGGACCTGAGACATGCTGATTAATTGATTGACACTGGCATTAGCCTGATTCTAAGCAGCCATTTTGGGTAGCTTGCTGGTGGGAAAGAGTCAAAGTGGTGACACTAACAGTCCTTTTGTGAAATCAATTCAGATATGCTGGAAATACCCAGGGTCTATGGCAAAACTGCAGAGTGAGAAGCAGAGTTAATAGACTAAATGTTCCCGCACTCCTAATCAAGTTTATGTTGAGCTTCATTGCAGAGTGTGGGAGGCTGTGGACAGAAAGGTTGAAGTGGGAATGGGTTGGAGAATGAAACTGACAAGTGACTGGAAGGTCGACGTATTTTGTTTTTTGTTTATGCATTTCTAGGATTTGGGCTTTGCTGGCTGGGTCAGCATTTATTGTTCATCCCTAGTTGCCCTTGAGAAGGTGGTGGTGAGCTGCCTTCTTGAACCGCTGCAGTCCCTACAGTGCTGTTAGGAAGGGAGTTCCAGGATTTTGACCCAGCAACAGTGAAGGAACTGCGATATATTTCCATGTCAGGATGGCGAGTGGCTTGGAGGTGGTGTTCCCATCTATCTGCTCCCTTGTCCTTCCAGGTGATAGAGATTGTGGGTTTGGAAGGTGCTGTCAAAGGAGCCTTGGTCAGTTTCTGCAGTACATCTTGTAGATGGTACACACTGCTGCTACTGTACATCAGTGGTGGAGGGAGTAAATGTTTGTGGATTTGGTGCCAATCAAGCAGGCTGCTTTGTCCTGGATGGTGTCAAGCTTCTTGAGTATTGTTGGAGCTGCACTCATCCAGGCAAGTGGGGAGTATTCTATCACACTCCTGACTTGGGATGAGGAATGAGGAACTTCAGTTATGTAGATAGATTAGAGAAGTTGGGACTGTTGTCCTTGGAGAAGAGAAGGCTGAGAGGAGATTTGATAGAGGTATTCAAAATCATGAGGGGCCTGGACAGAATAGGTAAGGAAAAACTGCTCCCATTGTTGGAAGGATCAAAAACTGGAGGGCACAGATTTAAGGTAATTGGCAATAGAAGCAATGGAGTCATGAGGAAAACCTTTTCACACTTTGAATGGTTAGGATCTGGAATGTGCTGCCTGAGAGTGTGGTGGAGGGAGGGTCAATTGAAGCATTCAAAAGGGAACTGGATTGCGATCTGCAAAGGAAGAATATGCAGAGCTATGGGAAGAAGGTGGGGGAGGGGAACTAGGTAATTTGCTCATTCGGAGAGCCAGTGCAAATATGACTGTCTGAATGGCCTCCTTCTGCACTATAACAATTCTGTGTTTCTGTGACTTGCGCCTTGTAGATGGTAGACAGGCTCTGGGGAGTCAGGAGGTGAGTTACTCATCACAGGATTCTTAGCCTCTGACCTGCTCTTGTAGCTACAGTATTTATATGGCTAGCCCAGTTCAGTTTCTGGTCAACGGTAACCACCAGGATGTTGATAGTGGGGTGTTCAGCGATGGTAATGCCATTGAACATCAAGGGGCGATGGTTAGATTCTCTCTTGTCGGAGATGGTCATTGCCTGGCACTTGTATGGCACCAATGTTACTTGCCACTTGTCAGCCCAAGACAGGATGTTGTCCAGGTCTTGCTGCATTTGGACATGGAGTGCTTCAGTACCTGAGGAGTCGCGAATGGTGCTGAACTTTGTGCAATCATCAGTGAACATCCCCACATCTGACCTTATGATGAAAGGAAGGTCATTGATGAAGCAGCTGAAGATGTTTGGGCCAAGGACACTACCCTGAGGAACTCCTGCAGTGATGTACTGGAGCTGAGATGATTGACCTCCAACAACCACAACTATCTTCCTTTGTGCTAGGTATGACCCCAACCAGTGGAGAGTTTTCCCACAATTCCCACTGACTCCAGTTTTGCTAGGGCTCCTTGATGCCACACTCGGTCAAATGCTGCCTTGATGTCAAGGGCAGTCACTCTCAGTTCACCTCGGGAGTTCAGTTCTTTTGTCCATGTTTGAATCAAGGCTGTAATGAGGTCAGGAGCTGAGTGGCCCTGGCGGAACCCAAATTGAGTGTCAGTGGGGAGGTTATTGCTCGGCCCCTCCCTCCCCGACCCTCCTATGGCCCCCTCCCTCCAGGACCCTCCTGCTCACTCCTCCCTCCCCAGCCCTCACACCTGCTCCCTCCCAGACCCTGCCCCTCGCCTTTACCCTCCCCACCCTGCCACTTGACCCCCCTTCTAGATCCTGCTGCTCATTCCCTCCTGAGCCTTCCGCAACAGCCCCTCCCTCCCACTTGCCGATTGTCCAACAGGCTGCTTCCCTCTCACAAACTCTCTGTGTGAGTGAGGGTCAGGGGAAGGGTGCCAAGATGAGAGGGAGTGAGTGAGGGAGCAGGAGAGGTGCTGAGCAGGAGGGAGTTGGAAGACAAGTGGCCCAGGGGCAAAGTAGTGAACACCACGGGATCTAACTCAAAGCCACAAAATGGAGGTCGGCTCCAGCAGGTTTCGTGATAACCGGCCTTACTCTTGAGCGGAGCATGTGGGGAGTTGTACTTCTTTCAAAGTGGCCCACAGAAAAAGAGTCCCACTCGGGCTGGATTTGTCACCCCCACAATCATTGCTGCCTTGGGCAAGGGGGAATTCGCGACCCCAGTTGTTCATCCCATGACCCCTGCAATATGCTTTGCGAACCATTCTCTCAATATGTCCTGCCACCCAGGTCCCTCTGTCCTTACACACTCTTTAGAACTGGGCCATGAAGTCCATGTAGCCTCTCCCTATCCTTTCTGCCAAAAGACAGCACGTCACACTTCTCTGTGTTAAATTCCATCTGCCACTTGTGTGCCCATTTTGCTGACCTATTTATGTCCTGTTGCAGTTGATTGGAATTGTCCTCACTGTTTGCCATTCTTCCAAGTTTGATATCATTGGCAAATTTGGAAATTTTCTCTGTATTCCAATATCCAAGTCATTTACATACATCAAAAAAAGCTGTGATCCTAGTACTGACCCTGGGAACACCAGTGTTTGCCATCTCCAGCCTGAAAATTAGCGATCGAACACAACCCAATGCTTTCTGTCCTCCAACCAATTATCATTCATGCTGACTCTGACCCTCCTATTCCATAAAATTCAGTTTTGTTAAGCGGCCTTTTATGGGTCTAGCAGGTGGCCTAACAAGCCCCTCAGTTCAAAAGCAATTAGGGATGGGCAACAAATGCTGGCCTTGATGGTGACACCCATGAAAGAATGAAAAAGCTTTGGTAAATACTTTTGTGGAGCCTCCTCCGCTGGTTATCCATTTCATTGTCTGCCACAATTTACAACAGGATGTGGCAGGACTGCAAAACTTTGATCTGATCGATTGATTGTGAGGTCGTTGAGCTGTGTCTGCACCATGCTGCTCCCCTGTTTAGAATGCATGTCGTCCCATGTTGTAGCTTCACCAGGTTGGCATCTCATTTTAGGTGTGTCCAGTGCTGCTGCTGACATGCCCTCCCCCACTCCTCATTGAACCAGGACTATTCCCCTGGTTTGATGGCAATGGTAGAATGTGCCAGGCCATGAGGTTATAGATTGTGTTTGAGTACAACTCTGCTGCTGCTGATGGCCCACAGTGCCTCATGGATGCCCAGTTTTGAGTTGCTGGATCTGATCTATCCCAATTAGCATGGTGGTAGTACCACACAACTTAATGAATGATATCCTCAGTGTGAAATCAAGACTTTGACTCTAAGGACTGTGCAGTGTTCACTCCTACCAATTCTGTGATGGACAGATGCACCTTCGACAGGTCAAGTATGTTTTTCCCTCTTGTTGGTTCCATCACCACCTGCCACAGGCCCAGTCTTGCAGCAATATCATTTAGGATCCAGCCAACTTGGTCAGTAATGGTGCTACTGAGCCATTGTTGGTGATGGACATTGAAGTCCCCCACACAGAGTACATTCTGTGCCCTTGCCATCCTCAGTGCTTCCTCCAAGTGGTGTCCAACACGGAGGAGCACTGATTCATCAGCTGAGGGAGGGTGGTATGTGGTAATCAGCAGGAGGTTTCCTTGCCCTTGTTTGACTGATGCCTTGAGACTTCATGGGGTCCAGAATTGATGTTGAGGATCACAGGGCAACTCCCTCCTGATTGTATACAACTGTGCTGCCACCTCTGCTGGGTCTGTCCTGCCAGTGGGACAGGACATACCCAGGGATGGTGATGGTGGCGTCTGGGACATTATCTGTAAGGTATGATTCCTTTCCTTGACTGTTGCTTGACTAGTCTGTGAGACAGCTCTCCCAATTATGGCACTAGCACCCAGATATTAGGAAGGAGGGCTTTGCAGGGTCGACAGGGTTGGATGTGTCATTGTTTCCTAGGTCAATAATGGTGGTTCCTCTGGTTTTATTTGTTCTTGACTTTTCTGTAGCAGTTTGGTACAACTGAATGTCTCGCTCAGCCATTTCAGTGAGCAGATTGCTGTGGGCCTGGAGTCACATGAAATCCAGACTGGGTACAGATGACAGATTGCACCGCACCCCCCCCCCGCCCCCTCAAAGACTATTTGTGAACCAGATTGGCTTTTATGACTTTCCAGTAGTTTTGTGGTCACCATTACAGAGACTATTTATTAATTAATGAATTTAAATTCCCCCAATTACCATGGTGGAATCTGAACCCCAATCTCCAGAGTATTAGTCCAGGCATCTGGATTACTAGTCCAGTAACATAACCACTACACTACCACTCCCTGGGTGCTTGCAGACTGAATGAAAGCAATCATCCAATCTGCACTGATTTCCCCGATGTAAAGGAAATCACATTATGAGCTGTGAGTGCAGTTTTGCTAGATTGAAAGTACTGCAAGTACATTGCTATTTAGCCTGGAGGAGCGGTGTGGGTCCCTAGGCTGGTGGAGGGGAGGGATGAAATGGCAGGTATTGCATCTCTTATTTCTGTGTGGGAAGGTACTGTAGGAGGGGAAGAGTGTGTTAGGAACGACTGAGGGGTGAACCAGGGTTTTGCAGAGGGAACGTTCCATTTGGAATGCTAAAAAAGGAAGGCAGAAGGAGGAGTGTTTGGTGGTGACATCGCACTGGAGGTGACAGAAATGGCGGAGGATGCCCCATTGAGTATGGATGCTGCTGGGGTGGAAGTTGAAGAAAAGGGGAACCCTATCTGGATTCTGGGAGGGAGGGGAAGGGCTGAGGGCAGAAGTGGTGGAAACAGATATGGCTAAGGGCTCTGGCCACCACATTGGGGCGGAATCCTAGCTTGAGGTGAAAGGAAGACATGTCAGAAGAGCTGGTATGGAAGGCTGTATCATCAGAACACGTGTGCCAGAGATGGAGGAACTGGGAGACTGGAATAGAATCCTTCCAGGAAACAGAGTGTGAGGAAGTGTTGTTGAGGTAGCTGTGGGAGTCAGTGGGCTTATAGTGAATATTGGTTGATATCCTATCGCCAGAAATGGAGACAGAGAAGTCAAGGAAAGGAAGGGATGGACCGTGTGAAGATGAGAGAAGGATGAAAATTGGAAGCAATGTTGATGAAATTTTCCAACACAAATCCAGAGGAGGAAACAGCATCAATACAGTCATCAATGTACCAGAAAAAGAGATGGGAGCAGGGACTTGAGCAGGACTTGAACAAATAATGTTCCATATACCCCACACACAGAGGGGAATAGCTGGGATCCATATAGGCTCCCATAAAACATGTTTATTTGGAGCAAATGAGTGGAGTGAAAGGAGAAATTGTTCAATGTGAGAAGGAGTTCAGTCAGGCAGAGAAAGGCAGTGGTAAATGGGACCTGTTTGGGGTTGGGGGTATATGAAGTTTGAGGCTGGGCAGGGAAGATCCCCAGAGAGGATGACAGTGATAGACTTTGAGACGATAGCTTGATGTTTGGTGGTGGGGTCACAGTCCAGGAGGAGATAAGAGGAAGTGTCAGAGAGTTGGTGTTCAGCCTCGACCAAATAGGGGCATCTAGGTAGAGTCTAGGCAGAGTCCTTTTGTGAACTGGGTCAGTAAAGGAGTCTGAAATAGGTGGGATAAAGTATCTGCTCCAAGTCTCTGTAATTACTTTAATCCAAAACACTATTTTACAGAGGCAAAGGTTGCTACATACCTGATACTGTTGCTGGAGTTGAATCAATTTTCTCAGGCTCCTCAAAACTGAACTCAGCAGAATTGATGGAGTTGATGTTAAATGGAGGCATTCTAACAGTGAACAGACTGTGAAGACAAAGAAAGTAAGTCTGCATAGGCACCTGTAACTTTGACCCTATCCATGTGCTTTATCTGGATCTACTACATGGGTCAAAATATTTATTTTCCCCAAGGTTCTTTGTGAGGTTTTTTTTCGGGCAATTTTGCATTTTCACATGAGGAATTCAGGATACCATTCCTCCCTAGTTCCTTGGTATTTTCCCTCAAATTTGTATTCTAAATGCAATTCCCAATTTACAATAATAAACTAAGATCAGATTAGTCTCAAATTTCAAGTATTTGATGCAATAAAACAGAAACCGCAGGGCTATAGACAAAGAGCGTGGGTGTAAACTTACAGAAAAAGTTTAACAAAAGGAATGAGACTCAATGTTGTAATCTAATCAAGAATTTCAACTGTAAGCTAATTGAGCTTCACTGACAACTTGGATGAGTGTTTCCTCACCGTACAGGGGAAATAACAGTCAATTCTGGTTTATGGCACCTTGTTGGGAATATCGGTTCAAAGTATCAGAACAGAAATTGATAAAACAGAACAACAAGATAATGCTCTTCCACTGCTCTCCACCCCCACTGAGATCATAGGGAGACACACACACACAGTCTGAGCAGCTGCCCCAGTTAAAGCTGGGTCTGGACACAGTTATAGATGGATCCCCGCAGGACCCAAAGCCCAGGCCTAGTGAGCCTCGGCTGGCAGGGGAACAAGTGCGGGACAGAGTGAGCATGGAGACCATGGTGTCTCTGCCTTGTCAGGCAGCGGCCCTGGTGGCTAATAGCTGCTGGGTCTAAAACCAAGACCTGCTTTTCTAGAGATGGTCTCCAGTACCCCATTAGCCACATCCACCTGCTACTGCGCAGTGCACAAGAATCACTATACCGAGGGTGTCAAGGCTGGAGCCCCCATCTACCTGACCATGGTCAAGAGCATGGAGCTGGCCGGCAAAGAGGCCCAGGACAAAAAGCCCTGCATCACCCCCGCCACCTCCAGCTCACCATCTACAATGACAAGGAGCTCAACAATCTGCTGGGAGGACCCACCATAGCCCAGGGCAGGGTCCTGCCCGACACTCAGGCTGTTCTACTGCCCAGGAAAACCAGACACCCTAGCCAGGTAAAAGGACAAGATCAGAAAATAGGAGTGGGAGAGCGGGGACCTGTGATTGGAGGAGCTGGAGCAGCAACCTGGGAGAGACAGAATCTGTGATTGGAGGAGAAGCTCCTCATAGATTCTGCCTCCTGTGCTTACTGCTCCTCCAATACAGGAGTGACCTTTCTTCAATTTTTGCCCCCCCCCCCCAACCCCCATCATTGAGTTTTCAGGGTATTTGTGAGGTTTCCAGAGTGAATTCACCCACCATCCTGAGTATTTTGAAACCTGATCTACAAATATCTATTTGATTTATCTGTATGTGTATTGCATCTATATGGTATATTTGTCCCTTTACTCTTTCTCTATCATTTATTGCATACATATAGTATCTCTAAAACAATATGCTATCATTATAGGCCATATATATCTCAACATGTAGAATCATAAAATGGTTACAGCACAGAAGGAGGCCATTCAGCCTGTCACATCTGTGCTGCTCTCTGAAGGAACAATTCACTTGGTGCCTTCTCTCTTGCCCTCTTCCTGTAACCCTGCAGATTCTTCCTTTCCAGATAATAATCCAATTCCCTCTGAATGCCACAATTGACCCTGCCTCAACCACACTCTCATGCAGCACATCCCAGATCCTAACCACTTGATGCATAGAAAAGTTACTTCTCATGTCGCCATAGCTGCTTCTGCCAATTAACCTTAAATCTGTGTCCTCTGGTTCTCGATCCTTTCATGAATGGGAACAGTTTCTCTCTATCTACTCTGCCCAGGGCCTTCATGATTTTGAATATTTCTATCAAATCTCCTCTCAGCCTTCCATTCCCCAGGGAAAGCAATCCCAGCTTCTCCAAACTAGCTACATAACTGAAGTTCCTCATCCCTGGAACCATTTTTGTGAATCTTTACTGCACTCTCCCCAGTGCTTTCACATCTTTCCTAAAGTGTGGTGCCCAGAACTGTGCACCTTCTAGATGATGGTGAACTAGTGTTCTGTACAGATTTAACATAACCTCCTTGCTCTTGTACCCTGTATCTCTATCAATAAAGCGCAGGATACTGTATGCTCTATTAACCACCATCTCAACCTATCACCTTCAATGATTTATGTACAGATCTGTTTGCTCCTGCACCATCTTTAGAATTGGACTCTATTTTATATTGTATCTCCATGTTCTTCCTTCCAAAAATGAACTATTAAATCATCAAAAGTAAAAACTGTCCAACTAAACCACACACTAACTAATCCAACTAAACCACACACTAACTAATCCAACTAAACCACACACTAACAAATCCAACCCACCCTAACACTAACTAATCCAATTAAACCACACACTAACTAATCCAACCCACCCTAACACTAACTATCCAATTAAATCACATTAACTAATCCAATTGAACCACATACTAACTATCCAATTAAGCCACACACTAACTAATCCAATTCACCCTCATGCTAACAATGCAACTCTCCCACACTCACACTAAATATTAAGTTCTTCAATACTCTAACATGTTAACTATCCAACTCTCCATTACAGATGGCTGAGTATCTACACTTGGAATACACACTGACCTCATAACTGTAAAGTTCACACTCTTAACACATTAGCAGACTAACTCATTCTTTCACTATGTTACTTTTTCAACAATTTGCAGACTTTTTCAGAAATGTTACAGGTCTACTATGAGAGCCCCAGACTCACTGGATTAGCTTGAGTCAATTCACTGACAGAATGGAGCTCCAGTTCTTTACACTTGAACCTAGAGAGTACAATGTATCATTCTTACCTCACTGTGGACAATACAAGTAAATTGTAATTTCTTCAAAGGGCAGTCAATATTTATACTGATTCTCAGTGGTCAAAGTATTGTGCTGGCTATGCACTTGTAACCAGTAATTAAACCATATCAGCTTCCCAATTAATATTTACCCAACTCTCCTGATAACTGGATAGAGACGACAAGATAACGCTTTAACAGAAACAGAAATACCTGGAAAGGTCATGAGGACGCGAAACGTCAACTGTGCTCTTCTCCGCCGATGCTGCCAGACCTGCTGAATTTTTCCAGGTATTTCTATTTCTGTTTTTGTTTTGGATTTCCAGCATCCGCAGTTTTGTGTTTTTATATAAGATAAAGCTTTGATGCTTTCATTGTTCTCTAGTCAGCTATTAGGCTTTTTAAGTACTGAATCATGACAGCTCCATTCTCAACAGGGTCATTCCTGGACAAATTGCAGCAAGAGAATATTAGATTGACACACGCCCAAACCAGAATGGATTACAAAACTTTCCCTTCAGTCAGCCCCCAGTGAAATACTTACACAATGAATGGTGCTGCAATTCTGAGAGAGATCTAAAAGTGATCATGGACTCATTACCAACCAGCTTCAGAACAAAAATCAACTAATCAAACAGAACACTGAGTTACTTTACCAAACTGGTGGAGTGTGAGTCTACTCATACATCAACTGAACAATATGTTCAGACCAGTTCATAGATAAAGGGGAATATCCAAGCTCTAGAACCAACTTGGGACTATTCATGAGGCACAGTGACACTGGGAGTACAGGCCTCACTGATATCCCACACAGAATGGGCCGAACAACATCCCTTGACCAATCATATAATTGCAGCATGAGAAGAGCCTTTGAATCTTCAATGAAAGGAGTGAAGAGATTGGGTAGCTCTAGTGATATCATTAGAGAAGCTAACAATTACATAAACTTAATCTGGAATGTAACTACATGGTGGGTCAGAATCAAAACAGGGGCTGGGGCTGTGCAATGCATAGTTGAGTACTAAGGCAGGGACTGTGTATCAGGGGATTGGACTGCGTAATGAGGGTAAAGGTTGTATAATGAGGTAGGGGTATTGCAACAGGGGTTGAATAGATAACAGAATAGGGGATGTGTAATGGGAATAAGAACAATATGATGGACAGTGCTGGTGTATCAGTGAATGGTCTATTCAGTGACACAACAGTTGTGTAAGAGGGTTCATTGATGTGGGCTTTGCCCAAAGGCAGGCCCTTGGCTCACTGTCTGCTGATGCTTCATCCTGAGTTGTTTTCTTGGCAGTTTCTTGCCAGTGGTGGATCACTATTGCCTTCCACTCTTAGGGCCAGAGTAAGGAGGCAGGTCCCAAGTCTACCTCAGCCAGAATGGGAATCAAACCTACATTGTTGATGCTATTTTGAACCACATGCTAACCAGCCGCCTGTAACAGTGTAATGGATTGTGTAAGGAGACAGTGACTGTGCAATGGGACTGGGGTTGCATAATGAAGAAATGGACTACATAATGGGGAAGTGATGGTGTAGTGGTATTGCCACTGGACTAGTAATCCAGAGACCCAGGGTAATGCTCTGGGGAGCTGATTTCAAATCCCACCACAGCAGATGGTGGAATTTGAATTCAATCAATCAAAAGCTGGACTGAAAAGCCTAATGAAGCCATTATCAATGTAAAAACCCATTGGTTCACTAATGTCCTTACCTGGTCTAGCCTACATGTGACTTCAGATCTTGCTGTGCTTGACTCTTTAAATGGTTCAGCAAGCACTCAGTTGTATCAAACTCTAAAAACAAATTAAACCAGATGGACCACCCAGCATTGACCTAGGCACTGGAAAGGACAACGACCTGTCGACCCTGCAAAGTCCTCCTTGGGAGAGCTGTCTCACAGACTAAAAAGCAACAGCCTGACATAGTCATCATCACGGAATCATATGTTACAGACAATGTCCCAGACACCACCATCACCATTCTTGGGTACATCCTGTCCAACGAGCAGCATGCAGTCATAGGTGCCAGTCTTCAGCCAGTTCAATTCACTCCACATGATATCAAGAAACAGCTGAAGGCACTGGATACTGAAAAGGCTATGGGCCCTGACAATATTCCGCCAATAGTGCTGAACTTGCCACGCCCCAATCCAAGCTGTTCCGATATAGCAACAGCCTCCCGGCAATGTGGAAAATTGCCCAGGTATGTCCCATGCACAAGAAACAGGACAAATCCAACCCAGCCAATAACTATACCATCAGTCTTCAGCCAGAAGTGCCAAGTGGATGATCTATCTTGGCCTCCTCCAGAGGTCCCCAGCACCAGAGCTGCCAATCTTCAGCCGTTTTGATTCACTCCACATGATATCAAGACACAGCTGAAGGCATTGGATAGTGCAAGGACTATGGGGCCTGAAAATATTCTGACAATAGCACTGAAGACTTATGTTCCAGAACTTGCCGTGCCCCTAGCCAAGCTAGTCCAGTACAGCTATAACACTGGAATTGCCAGGTAAGTCTTGTACACAAAAAACAGGACAAATCCAACCCGGCCAATTACCGCCCCATCAGTCTACACTCCATCATCAGTAAAGTAATGGAAGGGGTCATCAACAGTGCTGTCAAGTGGCACTTGCTTAGTAATAACCTGCTCACTGACATTCTGATCCTGTTCTGCCAGGGTCACTCAGCTTCTGACCTCATTACAGCTTTGGTTCAAACATGGACAAAAGAGCTGAACTCCCGAGATGAGGTGAGAGCACCCTTGAAATCAAGGCTACATTCAACTGAGTGGCATCAAGGAGCTCGAGCAAAACTGGAGACAATGGGAATCAGGGGGAAAGCTCTCCACTGATTGGAGTCATACCTAGCACAAAGGAAGATGGTTGTGATTGTTGGAGGTCAGTCATCTCAGTTCTTGACAGCTTCATCCCTGTTTGGGGCTTCGTTCTCAGCATTTTCAGGCTTCATTTCAGGACTCATTAGTGCCTCCAAGGCCCCCAGAGAATTCAGACCATGTGGACCCTTCCAGGTATCAGACAGCCTTCTGGGACCCTGGTAATGGGGATTGTGGTCTCCACTGGAGGCACCTCCTCTGAGGAGGAAGAGAGGGACAGAAGGGAAAGGAGGCCAGGTGTCCAAATGCTGCTTCCAGGGAAGTGACCTGTGGGAGGAGAGGCACAGGCACAAGGGTTGCAGGGCCAGCAGGAAGTCCAAGGCTGAAGGGGCCACAGAAGATGCCACTATCCTGCTGCCAGGATTTACAGGCAGCGATGCAGCTACCTCAGTATGTCTGAGGTGCAATGTCGAAGGAGGGTCCGTCTCTCCAGGGAGACTGTGACCTCCATTTGTCAGATGATTGGGTCTGAAATCAGCTCCGACTGTGTGGGTGGACACCCTATGCCAGTGGCTCTGAAGGTCACAGTGATCCTCAGCTTCTATGCCTCTGGCTCTTCCCAGGGCTCAGTGGGGGATCTGTGTGGAGTCTCCCAATCAGCTGTCCACAGTTGTGTCAAGCTAGTGACAGAAGCTCTGTTCAGGCAGGTACTGACTTTCATTCATTTCCAAGGCCAGCCAGACACAGCGAGCCAGAGGCTTCACGGCCATTGTTGGCTTCCCCCACATCCAGGGTGCAATGGGCTGCACACATGTGGCCATCAAGGCGCCAGCAGGTGAGCCCGGTGCCTTCGTCCACAGGAAGGGCTTCCACTCCATGAACGTGCAGATAGTGTGTGATCACAGGATGCTGATTCTACAAGTCTGTGCAAGGTACCCAGGCAGCTCCCACGGCACCTACATCCTCAGACACTCCCAGGTGCCAAGGCTCTTCAGTGCTCCGGCTCGGCTGGAAGGACGGCTGCTGGATGACAAGGGCTCTCCCCTCAGAAGGTGGCTCATGATGCCTCTGCGCCATCCAAGGACAGAAGCTAAGCAGCAGTACAACAGGAGCCACGGCTCCACAAGGGCAGTGGTAGAGAGAACCATAGGCCTTCTGAAGATGTGCTTCCAATGCCTGGACCGTTCAGGGGACCACTGCAATACTGCAAGATCGTGTGTCACTGATAGTGGTTGCATGCTGTCCTCTCCACAATCTGGCACTGGCAAGGGGGGAACCCACTAGAGGAAGAGGATGTTGACACAGCTGCACAGGCCACAAGTGATGAGTCCAGTGGCGAGTCAGAAGAGGAGCATGGTGAGGAGAACACTGAGGGTGTGGAGCCAGACCTTGGTGACCTCCAGGGAAGCAGGGACACCAGGGACGCCTTGATCCAATGTTCCTTCAGCTAGGTTGCCAAATAAGAGCTACTTCCTCATGCCAGTGCTGCCACCACCATCCTGGATGTCTGAAATGACACTTTCCTTGGCCCCCAAGATACAATCAGTGACTGTGCAATAAAGGTTTGAGCCACCCACATCCAGCATTACATACTGGCCTAACCTGCACCTACAGAACAAATAAAGCACCCAGGCCAATAACACAAAAGCAAATGTAATTTAATGTTGGCACTCACAGATTATTGAACAGAACAATATCAAGTATTAATGGTCACACCATTAAAAAAAGTAAAACAAAATAGGGTAGCAAAAGATCACTTGTGACCAGCCCCTCTTGTGCTTAAGGTGCTTTAAACTTATGTTTACAGGTGCTATGTCTAGGTGTTCCCTTCTCGCTGGCACGGCCATCTGAGACAGCCTGCTGACTCTGCTGTCTTGTTGACCTTGATGCCCTTGGCGGGCATCCTCTGGCCTGTGGAGCCTGTGCAGGCCCTGCCTGGGAGGGAGTGGCCAGTTCCACAGTTGGCACCTCCCCAGTCACCACAGCCTCATCAGATGCGGAGGGGCGGAGGAGCTGCTGCCATCATCCAGAGTGCCCTGAGAGGAGCCTGCAGAGATGACAGCAGCTCATGCGCCAACATGGGGTTGCTCTGGACCTCCCTGCTCACCATTGATGGTTGTCACCTCGCTGGGATACTGGGTGCCTCATCCATCTCCCACACTTGCTCTGACCAGCTGAAGTTATTGCCTGTGTGAGGGCTTGCAGGTCCGAGCGCAATCCCAGGAACCCCTGATTCTGTCCCTGGAGCTGCCTCTCCATGAGAGTTGCCATTCTCTCAATGGAGGAGGCAGTACGCTCAGCGATGAGGGTCAATGCAGTGCTGATGCTCCGCATGGACTCCTCCACAACAGAGATCATGGCACACATACCCTCATGGATTTCCGCCAGATCCTCCTGCACATCCCACTGGACATCCAGCATCTGCTGCCTGATGGACGACTCCAGAGGCTCAACATCAGCCTTTGACTGAGCATCGTCCTGGTTCCCAACAGTCCCTCTGACTGCCGGCACTCTGGGCACTCTCTGTCTCCACCTGCACCTCAAGCGAGTATGAAGTGCCCTCAGCAATGTGCAACAACAATGTAGCCGATGATCTAACACCCACCAACGTGCTGGTATCCGCGCTGGTGCCTGGTTCAGGGAGTGGGTGTGACGTAGGTGCTTCTGGAGCCTGGTGGTCTTCCAGGGTCAGGATAGCTCCTGGAGGTCCTGCGCTTGGCTGCTTGGTGGCAGTTCTAAGGGAGAAGAAGGACATGTCATTGGTTAAAGTCATCACACTGTCACTGTGCATATCAGGCACCCTGTTGAGACAATGGAGATCTACATCACGGTGTCACCGTCTTTAAATGATCAATGGAGGTTCCCATCAGTGATGAGGCTACACAAGAAAGTTTGCAGCGTCCTAAACTCTCACCTCTGTGCACTGCACTCTTACCTTCTTCTGACACCCCAGCCTCACTGTGGCCAGTTGACCGAGGTGCTTAGCACCTCTTCAGCTCCAAGGCCTTTTGCTCGTATCTGGCGAGGATGAGGACATGTGGGGTCCCCCGCCAGTCCACGACCTCTCAGCATTGCTATGGGATGTTTTCTCCTGAAAGGACAGAGGAGCATTGACTAGTCCACTCTCTACCTGCAGCGCCAGTGCAGCCTGGCAAACCCCAGCTGAGGAACACTTTGCAGGACAGATCTGAGTCATGGCCTTCGAGATGCAAGGCACTCAGCCCAAGCAGCCAGAGCTCACCCCCTTGGCCAGCTCCGGCGTCGCTGACAGTTGACATTCAGACTCTAGCACCCCTGAGCTCCATAGGGGGGATGGCCAGACCTTAACACTTCACCACGCTGACACATGCCAACATGGTCCTCACCCTGCCCAAGCACAGCAGGTCATTGAATCCCTTCTGGCACTGCACCCATGTGCACCGTACCACGTCATGGCTGCTCACCCAGGCTGCCACCGCCTCCCATGCTGTCTTTGTGAGGTGCAGTGACCTCCTCCTCCCATCTCTGGGTACAAGAGTGTCCCTCCGGGCAGCCACCTCCTCCAGGAGGACAATGAGGCACTCATCCGATAAACGGGGTGGCGAGAGCCCAGCCAACTGCACCTCCCGCCTGGTGTCTACACCTACGTTTGCAGCCATGTCTTTGCAAGAACTCCGACGCGGGCAGCCTCCCTGGTGCTGCATGCGCCGTTTTTGTACCAATAGCGATCCGGCAGCTGACTGGCCCCCACCCACATCTGCACTTTTCGAACATTCAGCAGCCGATGTTCATGCTTGGTGGGCCGTAATTGGTCTGACCATGAAATCTCGATTGCGCCCCGATCGCGGACAGTGATCCATTCACAGACGCTCCCGCTCATCCCCGCTGAGCCTGCCTGACTAGGGCAAAATTCAGCCCCAGGCCTTTAGAGTGTTAATCCAAGCCTCTAGAGTATTAGTCCAGGTCTCTGGAGTATTAATCCAGGCCTTTGGAGTATTAATCCAGGCCTCTAGAGTATTAGTCCAGGTCTCTGGAGTATTAATCCAGGTCTCTGGAGTATTAATCCAGGCCTCTAGAGTATTAGTCCAGGACTCTGGATTGTTAATCCAGGCCTTTAGAATATTAACCCAGGCCATTGGAGTGTTTGTCCAGTAGCATAACTGCTCCTTTCCATGACTGTACAATGGAGAGTGGTAAAAGCAGAATGCACTGTATACTAGGGCTGGAGGTGTGTAACAAGCGAGTGGATTATATAATGGGGAAAGAACTGTAAAATTGAACAGTGGCTGTGTAATGAGGGAATGGATTGTGTAACAGGACAGGGGCTGTTTAAAAGATAGGCTAGCGTTTATATAGCACTGTTCA
This sequence comes from Carcharodon carcharias, assembly GCF_017639515.1. Classification (NCBI taxonomy): domain Eukaryota; kingdom Metazoa; phylum Chordata; class Chondrichthyes; order Lamniformes; family Lamnidae; genus Carcharodon; species Carcharodon carcharias. Next base: position 118,402,796 of record NC_054474.1, read on the forward strand.
TGACTACTAGATATTTCAAAATGATTTACAGCCAATGAAGCACTTTTGAAGTATAGCCACTGTTATAATGTAAGAAACATGGCAACAAATGTATGCATACCAAGATCCCACAAGCAGCAATGCGATCATTGTTGTAGCGTGTTCAATAGTGTTCAGTAAATCTTAATGAAGTCTTCATAGTCGTAAGTAGGATAACTGTGTGTATTTGTTAGCTACAAGAACTGTGTATATATATATATGTATATATATATATATATAGAGAGAGAGAGAGAGAGAGTAAAGGGTCCAAGCTAGGAGCTGTTTCCGTTTTGCTTGTACACATGGCTCTGTCCAATACTAGACTGATGGTAGGTGTGGGTCATGTGTTCTCTTACATCACTGTGTGGGCAGTACTGTACTCAGTCCCACGTTAACCCTATATGTTCCAGACCCTCACAGTACAATAACCACCATTCTGATTATTCTGATATTGATTGATGGATAAATATTAGCCAGGATAACTCTCCTTCAAAAAAAAGTGCCATAGGATCTTTTATATCTACACAAACAGGCAGATGAGGCCTTGGTTTAAGGTCTCATCTGAAATTCAGTACCTCCTCAGTACTGCACTGGAGTGTCAGCTTTCATTTTTGTGCCTAAATCCTGGAGTAGGACTTGAACCTGCAACCCAGAGGGGAGAGTGCTACCAACTGAGGCACAGCTGACACAGGGAAATGGACTGCATAATGGGACAGAGGCTGTGGAACAGGGAGTTGACTTTGCTATGGAGCAAAGAATCTGTACGGGGAAGGAGCTGAAAACAACATCTCCTTATTTATGCAATTAAAGTGAATCATAATTTTGAACACTTCTATTAAATCTCCCCTTATACTTCTCGGCTCTCAGGTGAACAATCCCAGCTTTTCCAGCCTCTCCAAGTAACAGAAGTCCCACATTCCTGGTACCATTTTAGTAACTCTACGCTCTCCAACACTTTAACATCTTTCCCAAAGTGTGGTGCCCATAATACTCCGGCTGAGGCCTAACTAGTGTTTTATAAAAGTTTAGCATGACTTCCTTGTTTTTGTAATCTATACCACTATTAATAAAGCTAAGAATTCCGTATACTTTTTTAAACAATCTTCTCAACTTGTCCTGATACCGTCACTGATTTGTGTACAAGTACCCTCAGGTCCCTCTGCTCCTGCTCCCCCTTAAATGGCACCCTTTATTTTCTATTGCCTCTCTTCATTCTTCCTACCAAAATTACTCACTTCACACTTCTCTACATTAAATTTCATCTGCCCCTTGCCTGCCCATTTCACCAGCCTGTCTATGTCTTCCTGAAGCCTGTCACTCTCCATCTCATAGTTTACCACATTTCCAAGTTCTGTATCACCTGCAAACTTTGAAATTAGGTCCTGTCTCTCCAAGTCTCAGTCATGAATATATATCAAAAGAGCAGTTGTCCCAAAACTGACCACTGCACATTGCCCTCTAGTCTGAAACATAACTGTTCATCACTCTCTATCCCTTAACTGATTTAGAATCGACATAGTCACAACCCCTTAAATCCCATGGGCTTCAATTATACTAAGAAATCTATTATGTGCAACTTATTAAAATTAATTATTTTTATTCTTTCATGGGATGTGGGTGTCACTGGCAAGACCAGCACTTGTTACCCATCCCTACTTGCCCTCGAACTGAGAGGCTTGCTAGGCCCTTTCAGAGTTAAAAGTCAACCACATTGCTGTGGGTCTGGAATCACATGTAGGCCAGATCAGGTAAGGAGGCAGATTTCCTTCCCCAAAGCACATTAGTGAACCAGATGGTTTCTTACAATAATCATTTCATAGTTACCATTACTGAAACTAGCTTTATAGTCCAGATTTATTAATTGAACTCCATTAGCTGTTATGGTGGGATTTGAACACATGCTCCCGGAGCATTAGTCCAGCAACGTTACCACTATACCACTGCAGTGATGGCAGCCAATAAAAGGGTGGGACCGACTAGGGACACAAAAAGAGATCCTCTTGTAGAGGCAGAGAACATGTCTGGGGTATTAAGTATCTTATAAGAGAAGGGGATGTGGCCAATATAGCAGGAGGAGATAGTGGTGACATTGGTCAAGTTAAAATAGATAGAAGGGAGATACTTAAAAGGTTGGCACAGGGCTCAAAATAGGTGGAAATAGTGGAAGCTCTGACCACAATCTTCCAATCCTCCTTAGATATGGGATAGTACCAGAGGATTAGAAATTGTAAATGTTAAACTTTTGTTTAAAAAGGAGAGAGCTAAAGCTGGAAACCACAAGCCTGACAGTCTAATCTCAGTGATGGGGGAAGTTCTAGAGACAATAATTTGAGACAAATTAACTGTCACTTGGAAAAATATGGGTAATAACTAGCAGGCAATATGGATTTATTAAAGACAAATCATGTTTAACTAACTTATTTAAGTTCTTTAATGAAGTATTGTAGATGGTTGATGAAGGTATTCCTGTTGATGTTTGTATGGGGGGAGACAGTGACATGGGGAAGAAGCTATCTTCACCTTGACTTCCTTCAGTGACCTAGGATGCATCCCATCCAAGTTGGCTGATTTTTTTCTATATTGAGCCCTGTGCCAACCTTTTAAGTATCTCCCCTCTTCCTATTTTCACCTGGCCAATGTCTCCGCTACCTCCTCCTGCTACATTGGCCACATCCTCTTCTCTAGTGAAGAGACTTGTAAGATACTTAATACCCCACATTCTCTGCCTCTACAAGAAAATCTCTTCTGGTCCCTAGTTGGTCTCACCCTTTCTTTGACTATCCTTTGAATATTTGTGCGTGGCTATGGGGTTCTCTTTTGTGTTATCATGTCAGCGTCTATACAAGATTCCGAAGGGGTTTGACAGGATAGACACTGAGAGATTGTTTCTGCTGGTCTGGGAATCTAGAACATGGGCGCACAGTCTCAGGGTAAGGGGCTGATCATTTAGGACTGAGAAGAGGAGAAATAACATCACTCCAAGGGTTGTGAATCTTTGGAATTCTCTACCCCTGGGGCGTTATGGAGGCTCCATCATTGAATATATTTAAGGCTGGGATAGAGAGAACTTTGGTCTCTCAGGGAACCAAGGGATATGGAGAGTAGGCAGGAAAGTGCAGTTGAAGTCTGAGATCAGCCATTAGTGTATTGAATGGTGTAGCAGGGTCGACAGGCCATATGGTCTACTCCTGCTCCTATTTCTTGAGTACTTGTGTTACTCATTAATCTATTCTCTTATGGCCTCTTTGCCCCTCTTATTCCTAATCTCTGTTCTCCTCTGCACTTGTTGTATTCAACGTGGTTCTCATACCGTGGGCCAAACAATTATCATAATCCTTTCTCTGTCTTATTTTAATGTCTATATTTTTAGTCATCCAGGGAGTCCCAGCTTTGGATCTTTTCCCTCTTGTAGGAATGTGACTGTTCTTTGAAGGCCTCCCATTGTTCATTTACTGTTTTACCTGCCAGCCTTTGGTTCCAATGCACCTGGGCCAGATTCCTTCTCAACTCACTGAAGTTAATCCTCCTCGAATGAGGTATTTTCATGTGTGATTGTTCCTTGTCCTTTTCCATAACAATTCTAAACCTGGTGATTTTGTGATCACTTTTTCCTAAATGCTCTCCCTCTGAAATCTGCTCCACTTTGTTCCCCACAGCACAATCCAGCAATGCTTCCTCATTGGCCTGGAAACACACTGATCAGGAAAGTTGTCTTGTACATACTTCAGGAATTCCTTCCCTTCTTTTCCCTTTACACTATCATTATCCCAATTTATATTGGGGTAATGGGGCCATTATCCCTACTCTCATTCTTACATATTTCTAGAATAAAACAAAAAAGATTGACTTTTGCGGCAATAGGAACGGAAGCACTAAAATGAATCTGATTGTGTGCCTTTGCTTTCCCCTTGAACACTGAAATGAGAGCTCCGTTCAGAGAGCTTGCTGGGCCGTTAGGAGCAGAGAGAGGCTGGTGTTACGACAAGGCCTAGTGAGACTGCACCCTCAGCATGGAGGCAGGGTATCAGTCAGAGGCAGACAGCCATATGCTTGCTGGCATGGGGCCTGAGTATCCCCAGGCAGCTCCTGAAAACTTGTGCCAAAACACATTAAGCTGTCAGCAGGATATCATTAGAAGTAGAGCTTGACTGATTAAACAAGCATCTCCGAAGAGACCCTCCCTGGCAATCAAATCATTATTTCATAGGCCCCGGCTGATGGAAAGACACAAATGGAGAAATTAAGAGGCTTTGGGCTGGGAAGGTGGGGTTGGGGGTCCGCGGACCTGGAAAGATCCATAGTATTCTCTGATTCTGCTAGCCCTTGGCTGTAATGTTGAAGGTGCTCCTGCCTCTCACAGCAAACAGTGTAGTACTGGAGAGGGTGCAAACAAAATAATGAGGCTGATTTCAGAAGTGAGAGGTCATATCTATCAGGAAAGGCTGAACAGGCTGAGGCTCTAAGGAAGGTTAAAGGCTGATCTGAGGTCTTTAAAATGTTGAGACATATTGATAGAGGAGATATAAAAAAGATGTTGCTACTTGAGGCAGAGAGCACAACTAAAGATGCTATAAATATAAGAGAGTGTCTAATAAATCTAACAGGCAATTCTGGAAAAATGTCTTTACCCAGAGACTGAGAATGTGGAGCTCGAAACCACAGGGAGTGGTAGAGGTGAATTGTATAGATGCATTTATGGGGCAGCTGGATAAATCAGGTGGGAGAAGGTGTGCTGATATGTCAGGTGAAGTAGGCAGGAGTAGTCTCCTGTGAAACACAAACACTGGAACTGACCTGTAGGGCTGAATGGCCTCTTTCTCTGCTTTAAATTCCATTTAATTTGATGTGACAGACAATCAGGAGAAATCAACAGATTGAGAAATGTTCGGTACTAATTTCTAAATGATGTAACAATCATCTGCTAATTTTAATGAAAAATCTTTCTGTTCATGCCTAATTCATTGTTTGTGGTGTTGGCAGTGTTCTGATGGCTGTGTATGCAAGATCTGCGTCCTGAAGGTTCTGCTGCAAAGAGGACAAGATACTGCAGATTGAGTTTTGGATAAGTTGCTGGCTCGGGATTTCCTCTCCTTGTGTTTTCTCTGTGCCTCTGATACGCGCTTGAACTTCTTGGCGTGACGCTATTATACAGTCTGAGTCTCGCGTGTGTAGAGCAGAGTGGGGAGGCTATTGCTCTATAGATTTTGTTTGGTAGGCAGGTTTACTCCTTTTCATTACCAAACTGATCAAAGTCAGCTGAAGGCTACATTTGTTTTGGCAATTCTTGCATGTGTCTCATCATCAGTATAGACAGCTCAAGAGAGTGTATGCTGCTGAGCTTAGTGAACTTATCCATTGCTGACAGGTTCTGATCATGGACTGAAACTTTGAAGTTGAGACCAGACTTTCCTGGAGCAGGCTGGGACATTATGTCAGTTTTCTTCGTGCTGACTGTAAGGCTGAAGTTATCAAATGCATGGAGAACACGTCCAAGCTACAGTACACATCCAGCTCTGAACCAGCAGCTAGTGCACGGTCATCGGCAAATAGGAAATTGCTAACTCCTTGGAGACCGTGGCATTTTCCTGGAGTCGCCTCAGATTGAACAGCTTCCCATCCATGCGATATCTGATTCTGATGCCAGGATCACCATCATGGAAGGCATCAGACAACATGGCAGAGAAAACCATGCTGAAAGGGGTGAGAAGTCTTTGTGGTCTGCTTTCTGACTTAGCCAAGTGTCTCGTATCTCTTTGCACTTGCAGGATTGATCTGCGAATGTTCTAGTAGGCATCGTGCTTGTATAGTGATGACTTGTAGAGACGATATTTCCCCTCCAGTAGTTTCTGGGTTACCCCATTGTTTTCACTGAACCAATCTTGATGCGTATGAGAGATAGGGTCAAGGGCCTCTAGAGATGTTGTGTACCCTATATCACTGAAGGTTGTCCAGTTACCATCGATGCAATGAGTGTCCATTTTTGAAACTCTTGAGTTCCTCTGAGAGAGCTTGCTTCGTATCTGCCTCTTTAGACATTGAGACACTTCTAGACCTTCATGCCCTGGGGGCCTCTAGAGGGATAGATCTTGATGTTTAGCTTTGTAATGATAAGATGGTGGTCAGTCCAGCAGTCAGCACCACACATGGCTCTCATTACACACATCCTGCCTATCCCTCTGCCTGGTGCCGACAGAGTCAATTAGTTGCCAATACCCGGGTTGCATTCAAGATGTCTTGTTGCAGTTAGGGAGACAGAAAACTGCATTGCTGATTAAAAGCTCATGCTCAGCAAGAGGAGATCATTTCTGTCACAACTGCCAACCCCATTTTTTCCGATGACCCTTTCCCACGCCTGGTAATCTGCACAAACTCTTACATTGAAGTCACCAAGAATAATTAGTTTGTCTGTCTTTGACATGGTAGCAATCAAGGAACTGAAGTCATCATAGAATTTATCCTTGATTTCATCAAGGCTGGTCATGGTAGGGCTATGCACTCATGAGAGCTGCTGGCCCGTTGCCGAAGGGTGAGTTTAAGCACCATCAGATGATCATTAACAGCCTTGGGAAGGCAAGTCAACTTACTGATGAGATGGTTCATGACAGAAAAGCCCACATCAGCTTTACAGCATCCTTCGTTTCCACAGCCACTCCAAAAGAATGTGTAACCTGCGCCAATTTCCATGACCTGACCCTCAGGTAGATGAGTCTCACTGAGGGCGGATATCTGGACATTGTACCAACCCACCTCGCTACCAAGGAGATTTTCTTCTCTCTGGCCTGTCAGCTGTGGAGTTAGCCTTGAGGGTGTGCAGGCCCCAGGTACCAGTGGTGACTGGTGTCACCATTTCTTCCTTATTTGAGTTTGATTTACGAACGCGTTGATGAGTTCCCTGCCGGCGGCAGCCTGCTGGCCAGGGAGGTGAAGCAGACAGTGTTTTGGACACCTTTACTAGCCCCTTCCTCATACTAGGGAGGTGAGCAAAGGGCTGCTCAGTCACTCAGGAAGTTGCCGAGTTCCACATCTGCTTCCTTGCAGTGAAAAGCGGCCCGATGGCCTGAGCCGTTGGTGTGTAGTTTCACGGTCACAACTCCCAATGAGTCGACACCTGCTGCTACGTCACTCGCCCAGCACCACAGGACTTGTGAAGATAGATGATGGATGACATGATAGACGGATGATGAACGTGACTTGTGTGTGAATTGGGATATAGTGAGGGAGAGTTGCACATCATCAGCCTCACCCTCTAGTCCTGGCCTATTTTGGTCCAGTGACAAGACGATTCTAGACAGCTGGAGATTGATCCAGATGTGGTGGTTGACCAGCATGTCTTCTGTATCTTGCGAAGGTCTACAGTTTCGACAACATGGTGCTGGCCCACGTTTAAGGTCATTGGACCCCTGCAAGGTCTCATCCACCCAATCCATCAGAATCAGTCTTTGTATTCCAGGGTAGACAAAATACTAAATCTCCAAGGGTGGGAGACCCTAGCCTGGTTTGGCTCACCCGATGAAGCGCTTTACCAGAGTGTGGCCGTTGTCACATGATAACAATTACTTGGAGCCACAGGTGGGCAGAGGTGAGGACCAATACAGATGAGTCATTCCAAAGAGCCCACCTGTGAGGGGTGCTGCCCCTTACTTGCACCCCAAAAAATGAAATGAATTACATTACAGTACTGGACTAACAATCCAAACATTATGTTCAAATCCCACATTGAGGTTCAGCATTTTAATTCAGTTTTAAAAAGTCTGAAAATAAAGTTGGTATCAATTATGCTGTCAGCTTGTTGTAAAAGCCCAACTAGTACAATAATGTCCTTAATGGAAGGAAATCTATGGTCCTTAGCCCATCTGTGTGAGTTTGTGTGTTTGTGTGTGTGTGAGAATCTGTATGTGTGTGTGTGTCTGTGAGGGTGTGAGTGAATGTGTGTGTATGTGTGTGTGTGAGTGTGTGTGTGAGAGTGAATCTATGTGTGTGTGTGTGCGTGCGTGTGTGTGCCTGTGAGGGTGTGAGTGAATGTGTGTGTCAGTGAGTGTGTGTGAGAGTGAGTCTATGTGTGTGTGTGTGAGTGTGTGTGTGAGTGTGAGTGAATCTATGTGTGTGTGTGTATTATGACACACCAGTGGTAAAGGCCAAGTTGTTTAAATCCTAGGGGGAAACTTGAACAACCGTCATAACCTATATTTTCAATTGGTATGTTTTAGAGACAGCTCTGAATTCAGGAATAAGACCACCAAATCTCAAGAGGTTTTTATATAAATCTAAATTAAACATTTATTAATTTAACAACAAATTAAACACATACACGTGTCTACAAATTACTACCATAATAACTTTTAAATCAATCCCCAAAGTAATCACTCCCAGGTAAATCTTCACCAAGACAACAATAACCCAAAGACTTTAAACAGACACCAGGCAAAACATTAAGATAAAAGCAAAATACTGTGGATGCTGGAAATCTGAAATAAAAACAAAAATAGCTGGAAAATCTCAGCAGGTCTGACAGCATCTGCAGAGAGGAACACAGTTAACGTTTCGAGTCCGGATGACTTTTCATCAGAACTAAAGAAATATAGAAATGTGGTGAAATATAAGCTGGTGGGGGGTGGGGGGTAGGACAGGTAGAGCTGGATCGAGGGCCAGTGATGGGTGGAGGCAAAGAAGAGATTGCCAAAGATGTCATAGACAAAAGGACAAAGGCATGTTGACGGTGGTGATATTATCTAAGGAATGTGCTAATGGTACATTAAGAGTAGAAAGCAGGACAAACAAGTGGCAGATGGCCCTAGTGGGGGTGGGGTGGGGGGAAGGGATCAAAATGGGCAAAATAGGCAAAACATATTTGACCTTATGAATTTAAAATGAGATTCCTTGCAATTTGTTTCCTTTGCAGACACAGTTGTAGGCTTACAGGCTGGTTAGATCTTAAATGCCCCTGACTTATACACACAAACTCCTTTCTGTTTATACCCAGCTTCCCCTTTGAGTGTAACTTTTCCATTGTATTGCTAGGCTTTTCTTTGCATCTTCTAACAATAACATTTTCATCCCACTAATTTTATTAGTAATATAAACACATTGCCTGGCGTCTCCCAGATAGGTGCAAGATTTTACTCCCACTCTTGAATGCTTTATTCAACAAATGTAAATGTACACTTTACCTTTTATTCTCCTTACATTTATCTAATTAACATCTCAAATTTCTATACATCAAAGCACCCAGACTAGCTGGCTTTAATCTAATTAAGCCAAACACACACACATAGACACAGACTCTATTACAGTTATATTTTAAAAATAATTTCCAATAACATTATAGACATTAATATCTCTTCACGACAGTGTGTGAGTGTGTGTGTGTGTGTGTGTGAGATGGAGCGTGAGTGTAAATGTCTGAGCATGTGTGTGAGAGAGTGTATGAGTGTATGTGAGCGTGTGTGCGTATGTGTGTGTGTGAGAGAGAGAGTGTGTGAGTGTATGTGAGCGTGTGTGCGTATGTATGTGTGTGAGAGAGACAGTATGTGAATGTATGTGAGCATGTGTGTGTGTGACCCCAGAGCCACAACAATGTGGTCGACTCTTAACTGCTCTCTGAATGAGTCTAGCAAGATACTCAGTTGTATTGATCCTGCTACCCATTTGTTCAACTCCACCTCCTCAGGACATCTGGAGATGGGCAATAAATACTGACCTTTCCAGCAAGGTCCACATCCCGAGAACAGGGCCTGTTACAAAGGAACAGAAGGAGGCCATTCGGCCCCTTGAGTGTGTTACACAGGAACAGGAGGAGGTCGTTCAGCCCCTTGAGTCTGTTACACAGGAACAGGAGGGGGCCATTCAGCCCCTCAGCTCAGTGAAAGGGCTATCCTTTTACTTCCACTTTCCTGCAATTTTCCCAGATGTTTTTTGATCTTTTCTTTTCTAAATATTTATTCACTTCCTGGTTAAACGTTGCTCTGGATTCTGCTTCCCTTTGTTTCTGGTCAGAGATTCCACATCTTAAAAACCATCTGTGTAAAGGATTCTCAAAATCTCTCCTTTTGTTCTTTGCATACTGATTTTAAACTGATACTCTCTAGCTATTAATTCACTAACTGGTGGAAATAGATTTTCCCTGTTACCCTTTCAAAACCCCTCATTATTTTGAATTCCTTTATCAGATCTCCTCTATCATATTCTCTGATTTTGTAAAATCCACCAATTCCTAACCTCTCCTCATCATTAAAGTCTCTCATTTGCAAGGAGCATTTCAGTGAATCTCCTCTGCACCCTCCCCATGGCCTTGACATCCTTCCTGAAGCAGCGAGACTGATTAAACCTAATATTCTCAGATAAGATAAAGGCAAAATACTGCGGATGCTGGAAATCTGAAATAAAAACAAAAAATGCTGGAAAAACTCAACGGACCTGACAGCATCTGTGGAGAGAAATACAGAGTTAACGTTTCAAGTCCATATGGCTCAGAGTCATACAGGCTCAAAATGTTAACTCTGTCTTTCTCTCCACAGATGCTGTTAGACCAATATTCTCATGTTGCCTAACCAATTATCTGTACAGATTTAACACTCCCTCTTTGCTATTCTGCATTCCTGTTTCTACAATTAAGGCTCCCACATGCTCACCACTTTGCAGGCTGCTGTGTGGTGTAGTGGTAATGGCTCCACTCTGATCATTTTCAAGCTACTGCCCTAGGGGCACAGGTTCAACCCCTAAGCAGGGTAGTGGATAGCTGGTTGATGGAGTTTAGATTCAATTAATAAAAAATCTAGAGTTGAAGCTTGTCCCAGTAATGGTGATCATGAAACTATCATCAATGGTCACACGAATCTATCTGGTGCAGCAATGCCTGTTTAGGGATGAAAATCTGCTATCCTCACCAGGTCTGGCCTATATGTGACTCCAGACCCACAGTAATGTGAATGACTCTTAACTGCCCTCTGAAATGGCCTAGCAAGCCACTCAGTTCAAGGGCATTTAGGGATGGGCAACAAATGCTGGCTTTGCCAGTGACTGCATCCTATGAATGGAAATAAAGTTTGGCCCCTCTGTCTCTCTCTTTGCCCCTATGAATCTAGCAGGCTTCAGTGCATTGTGGCTCTCTTGCTGTTACCTGTAAATTTTGCTGCAGTTACAATTCAGATTTCTCCCTACGTTCTGTGTTCATGTTCACCACATGAAACATGGGTAGCCTCTTTTCCCAGAAGTAAATCATGCGATTCCCACCTTCACTGGCTCCCCTTCCCTTGATGCCTTTATGGCCTCACTACCTCCATAACTGCCTCAAGTATGCAGCCTCACCTTCGAATTCTCTATTAGCCTGATTCCAGCCCTTTACCTTCCTCTTTACCCGATTGGCTGTGTCTTCAGCCACCTATGTCCCACACATTGGAATTCCCTCATGAATTCTCCATCTCTATACCTCACTCATTCAAGCCCTTTCTTAAAACTCACATTTTTGACTAAACATTTGTTCACATCTTCTTCTTTAGCTTGGCGTTCAATTTTCCTCAGATTCGTGAAGAACTTAAAGCATTTTCCTGTGTTAAAAATGTTGAATAAATGCAGGTTGTTGTAGATGTGGCTGACATGAGGTAGAGTAATATGGCGCTGTTCAAACTGTTTATTCCGTAGTTACCACAATCGGCTCATGAAGCCATTTGTATCCACCCTGGAAAATTTGGAAAGAGGAACCAACTCCTGTTGTTACAAATGAATCTGGAAAATACACCCTGTTGCTAGGACTCAGCCTTCAATGAATAGTCACTCACAGCTGGAATTAAGGGCTCCGGGGTTTTGAGGGATGTGATTTCTTGATCAATAACAAACTCCAAAGCTTAAAGCAGCAGGAGCCATTTAACAGAAGATGCCAAGAGGCTTCTGATTTGCTTCTTGTACCAATCTGAGTGAAGACTGAGGTCCCATTGAAGCATTATGCCCAGGTCTGAATACCTGACCAGCCTAGATGGGCACAAAAGAATACAGGCGTTTGGAGAGAAAAATCTCCAGGACTAATAGTTGTTCCTCACTCTCCTACAAAATGACTGGCACTAATTGAAAGGATTTTCAATACAGCATGGGTTAAGGTGAGAGTGATGTATGTTCTTCACCAGCTTTTTGGTTTCTCCCCTACCCCCCTATCCCCTGATAACTCCTCCAGTGGAGATAGCATCTTTTTGTTAAAAAGCCAATCTTTGATATTCTCTGAAGAACTGATGAAAGATTATTGGCCTGAAAAGTTGGCTTGGCTTCCCTCCCCACAGATGCTACCTGACCTGTGGATGTTTTCCAGCACTTTCTGTTTCAATTTCAATTCTGTCCCAGGGTCAGTCGAGGAGTGGTATTAGAGTTGGTTTTGTTTATTTTCTTGTATGATTTTTTTGTTTGGGAGTGATGGGTATCAGTGAAAACTCCAAAGGTTTTCAGCCTGATGTCAGCCATGCCCAGTGACATGGTGTGATAATGTTGGAGAACAGATCATACATCTGGGCCGGAGTGTGAGTGTACAGCTAGGAGCTGAGCATCTTCATTACAACAAGCAGCTCTCAGTGGGACCCCTGCAGGGATAATTAGCTAAAATCTGAAGCCATATGACTAATGGATCCCTTTATAATTATACAGCAAGTGTTTCGCTGAATGATTGATGATTGGTCAGGAAGAGGTCTCCAAACTCAGGCATTCCAACAGAGACTGGCCGTCTCCCATGGCAACAGCTTGGGGCCAAACTTGTCCACAGGTCTCTTTCTGAAATTGAAATACATGGAGAAATTGTGGATGTTTTATGTTAAGATGTTTTTCAAACTCAATTGCCTTCTTGCTGCCAAGAGACTAGATTTGAAATTGTAAAGGAGGTGAACTAGTTTAGGAAGCTGGGTCTGAGGCCATCACAGGTAATTGTCTATATCACTGGCCATATCTCAGCTCCCCCTCTTCACTAGAAGATGCAGTCTAGCCCTCCTGTACCACTCTGTAATACCACCTCTTGCTCCAGTATCAACCTATGATCTGTTTATCTCTCCTGTACAACTCAGTGATGCAGTTTATCTTGCCTGTATCACTCAATGTTACTACTCAATCTCTCCTGTACCACTCTACGATGCAGCTCATCTCTCCTGTATGACGGTCACTGCAGCCTATCTTTCCCTCTACCGCCTGTCCCATGCCACTCTGCAATGCCTGTTACGCCCCTTGAACCACATTGTGCTGCAGCCAATCTCTTTTGGACTGTTCTATTCTTCTGTGCTGCTCTGTGATGCAGCTTATCCCTGCTGTGATGCTGCCTGTCTCTCCACTAGCAATCTGTGAAATAGCCGATTCACCCCCTACCTCCCATACTACTCTGTAATGCAACCTATCCCACCTTACCACCTGTGATTCTTTTTACTCATTTATGGGATGGGGCTTCGTTGGCTGGGCCAGCATTTATTGCCCATCCCTAGTTGCCCTTGGGAAGGTAGCAGTGAGCTGCTTTTTTGAACCGCTGTGGTGTAGGTACACCAACAATGCTGTTAGGGAGGGAGTTCCAGGATTTTGACCCAGCGACAGTGAAAGAACAGCAATATATTTCCAAGTCAGGATGGTGAGTGACTTGGAGGGAACTTCCAGATGGTGGTGTTCCCATCTATCTGCTACTCATCCTTCTAGATGGTAGTGGTCATGGGTTTGGAAGGTGCTGTCTAAGGAGCCTTGGTGAGTTCCTGCAGTGTATCTTGTATATGGTACACACTGCTGTTACTGTGCGTCGGTGGTTGAGGGAGTGAATGATTGTGGATGGGGCCAGTCAAGCGGGCTGCTTTGTCCTGGATGGTGAGAAACTCCTTGAGTGTTGTGGGAGATTCAATCAGCCAGTCAAATGGAAAGTATTCCATCACACTCCTGACCTGTGCCTTGTAGATAGTGGACAGACTTTGGGGAGTCAGGAGGTGAGTTACTCACCACAGGATTCCTAGCCTCTGACCTGCTCTTGTAGCCACAGTATTTATACGGCTAGTCCAGCTCAGTTTCTGGTCAGTGGTAACACCCAGGATGTTGTTAGTGGGAGATTCAGTGATGATAATGCCATTGAACTTCATGGGGCAATGGTTAGATTGTTGGAGATGGTCATTTCCTGGCACTTGTATGGTACAAATGTTATTTGCCGCTTGTCAGCCCAAGCCTGGATATTGCCCAGGTCTTGCTACATTCAGGCAGGGACTGCTTCAATATCTGAGGAGTCACAAATGGGGCTGAATATTGTGCAATCACCAGCGAACATCCTGAAGTGGGGCTTTCAAGCCATACAGCAATTATGGGGTTAAAATGATTCTCGAATGCTAAGTTTATTAGGTGCAAAAGCAACAAAGCAACTTTATTGCAGATGTGTGAGTCACACGGTTTGTTTAAGTAAACAGTATCACAAATACGTCTCCTGAGGATATCTTGCTGGATGATTGGTGCTCAGCACCCACTTTGATCCAGCAAATCTATTCTGGACAGACCTGCTCAGTGCTGACGCTATTTGTTTTCAGCTGTGGAATGAATCCTACCAAGATGAGTTCCCCTGACTCCAAAGTTGATCTTTTTGTAAAAGATTTCTCTCTTTCTGTGACAGGGGTGAATGGACATTGTATTGGGCCATTTGGTTGTGACAATTGCCACCTGCATTTCTGAATTAGGTTACCTGATGGTGGTTACCCTGCGTCATTATTGTGATGTCCTAAATTCCAGTCCTTCTTAATGATGTCAGTTCTGCTGTAGGCGGCACTGTGATTGTAAAGCAATTAGAATAGTATATAAACTGCTTGAAACTCTGTATTGTTGGAGAAGTCTCCTGGTTTATCAGTAGAGACTATCTCTCCATCGGTGTAAAAAATAAAGGCTGCTTAACATTTGAATGAAAGACACTGTGTTGGGTGTTGGTTTAAAATACTCCAAAACAATCCCCAGTCCTGACCTTATGATGGAAGGAAGGTCATTGATGAAGCAGCTGAGGATGTTTGGGCCTAGGATACTGCCCTGAGGAACTCCTGCAGTGATGTCCTGGAGCTGAGATGACTGACCCCCAACAACCACAACTATCTTCCTTTGCACTAGGTATGACCCCAACCTGCAGAGAGTTTCCCCCCTGATTCCCATTGACTCCAGTTTTGCTAGGGCTCCTTGATGTCACACTCAGCCAAATGCTGCCTTGATGTCAAGGGCAGTTGCTCTCACCTACCCTCCGGAGCTCAGCTCTTTTGTCCACGTTTGAACCAAGGCTGTAATGAGGTCAGGAGCTGAGTGGCCCTGGTGGAACCCAAACTGGGCGTCAGTGAGCAGGTTATTGCTAAGCAAGTGCCACTTGGTAGCACTGTTGATGACCCCTTTCATCTCTTTACTGATAATTGAGAGTAGACTGATGGGTGGCAATTGGCCGGGTTGGATTTGTCCTGCTTTTTGTGTACAGGACGTACCTGGGCAATTTTCCACATAGCCGGGTAGATGTTGGTGTTATAGCTGTACTGGAACAGCTTGGCTAGGGGTGCAGCAAGTTTTGGAGCACAAGTCTTCGGTATTATTGACAGAATATTATCAGGGCCCATTGCCTGTGCACTCTCCAGTGCCTTCAGTTGTTTCTTGATATCACATGGAGTGAATCGAATTGGCTGAAGACTGGCATCTGTGGTGCTGGGGACCTCCTGAGGAGGCTGAGATGGATCATCCACTTGACACTTCTGGCTGAAGATTGCTGCCAATGTTTCAGCCTTATCTTTTGCACTGATGTGATGGGCTCCTCCAACATTGAGGATGGGGATATTTGTGGAGCCTCCTCCAGTGAGTTGTTTAATTGTCCACCACCATTCATGACTGGATGTGGCAGGACTGCAGAGCTTAGATCTGATCTGTTGGTTGTGCGATTGCATGGCTCTGTCTATCACTTGCTGCTAATGCTGTTTGACACGAAAGTAGTCCTGTGCTGTAGCTTCACCAGATTGACATCTAATTTTTACGTATGCCTGATGCTGCTCCTGGCATGCCCCCCCGCACTCTTCATAGAACCAGAGTTGATTCCTGGCTCGGTGATAATGGTAGAGTGGGGGATATGCCAGGCCATGAGGTTACAAATTGTGTTTGAGTACAATTCTGCAGCTGCTGATGGCCCACAGTGCCTCATGGGTGCCCAGTCTTAAGTTGCTAGATCTGTTCGAAATCTATCCCATTTAGCACGTATTAGTGCCACACAACACAATGGAGGGTATCCTCAATGTGAAGGTGGGAGGGACTTTGTCTCCACAATGACTGTACAGTGGTCACTCCTACCGATTCTGTCATGGGTAGATGCATCTGCGGCAGGCAGGTTGGTGAGGATGAGGTCAAGTATGTTTTTCCCTCTTATTGATCCCTCACTACCTGCCGCAGACTCAGTCTAGCAGCTCTGTCCTTTAGGACTCGGCCAGCTCAGTCTGTAGTGATGTTACTGAGGCACTATTAGGGTGGAATTTTACGGCAGGGACGGGGCTGTAAAGTGCAGCAAGTTGTTCAAAAGTCCATTGTCTATGTGGGACTGTAAAATCCCGTATAGAAGGGGCCAGAAAATTCTGCCCTTGGTGATGGACAGTGCTTCCTCCAAGTGATGTTCAACATGGAGGAGCACTGATTCATCAGCTGAGGGAGGGCAGTACATGGTAATCAGCAGTAGGTTTCCTTTGCCCATGTTTGACCTGATGGCATGAGACTTCATGGGGTCTGGAGTCGATGTTGAGGACTCCCAGGGCAACTCCCTCCTGACTGTATAGCACTGTGCTGCCACCTCTGCTGGGTCTGTCCTGCTGGTGGGACAGGACATGCCCAGGGACGGTGATGGTGGAGTCTGGGACATTGGCCGTAGGATATGATTCCATGAGGATGATTACGTCAGGCTGTTGCTTGACTAGTCTGTGAAACAGCTCTCCCAATTTTAGCACTAGCCCCCAAATGTTAGTAAGGAGGACTTTGCAGGGTCGACAGGGCTGGCTCTTGTCATTTCTGGTGCCTAGGTCGATGCCGGGTGTTTGTCCAGTTTATCTAGCCACTGTATTTATATGGCAGGTACTGTTAAGTTTCTGACCAATGGTAGATCCCAGGATGTTGATAGTGGGGGATTCAGCAATGGTAATGCCATTGAACATCAAGGGAAGATGGTTAGACTCTCCCTTACTGGAGATGATCATTGCCTGGTGCTTATGTGGTATGAATGTTACATAAGAATTATCAGCCCAAGCCTGAATGTTGTCCAAGTCTTACTGCATGCAGGCACAGACTGCTTCAATATCTATGGAGTGGCACATGGTACTGAATGCTATGCAATCCCACACTTCTGACCTTATGACGGAAAGAATGTCATTGATGAAGCAGCTGAAGATGGTTGGGGTGAGGACACTACCCTGAGGAACTCCTGCAGTGATGTCCTGGAACTGAGATGACTGACCTCCAAAAAACATAACCATCTTCCTTTGTGCTAGGTATGACTCCAGCCAGTGGAGAGTTTTCCCCCTGATTCCCATTGACTCAAATTTTGCTAGGGCTCCTTGATGTCACACTAGGTCAAGTTCTGCCTTGATGTCAAGGGCAGTCACTCTCACCTCACCTCTGGAGTTCAGCTCTTTTGTCTATGTTTGGGCCAAGGCTGTAATGAGGTCAGGCTGACTGGCCCTGGCGGAACCCAAACTGGGCTTCAGTATCAATACAACAGATTGCATTGCAGAGAGGTATGGAAAAGATGGACTGCATCAGAGAGTGGTGCTTGAGAGATAGACTGCATTTGTAAAGTGGTATGGGAGAGTTAGACTACATTGTAGAGCAGTACAGGAGAGATAGACTTCATTGTATAGCAGTACTGGAGGGAAAGACTGCATTATAGAACATATGGGAGAGATTGGCCGCATCATAGAATGGTACAGGAGGGATAGACTACATCGCAGAGTGGTACAGGAGAGATAGACTGCATCGCAGAGAGGTACAGGAGAAGTAGACTGCATCATAGAGTTGTATAGGAAGGATAGACTGCATCGCAGAGTGGTACGGGTGATAGACAGGATCGTAGAGTTGGACAGGAGGAATAGACTGCATCGTAGAGCAGTACAGGAGAGGTAGACTACATTGCAGAGTGGTACAGGAGAGATAGACTGCATCATAGAGCAGTACGGGAGAATTAGACTGCATCGTAGAGTGGTACGGGAGATAGACAGGATCGTAGAGTGGTACAAGAGGAATAGACTGCATCATAGAGCAGTACGGGAGAGTTAGACAACAACATAGAGCGGTACGGGAGAGGTAGACTACATCGTAGAGTGGATTGGAAGAGATAGACTACATCGTAGAGTGGTATGGAAGAGATAGGCTTCATCGTAGAGTGGTACAGGAGAGATAGACTGCATTGCAGGGTTGTATGGGAAGGATAGACTACATCGCAGAGTGGTGCAGGAGAGATAGACTGCATCATAGAATGGTGTGGGCGAGATAGACTGCATCATACAGTGCAGGTATCGGATTTTACTTGCCACTTGTCAGTGCCAGGCAATGACCATCTCCAACAAAAGAGAATCTAATCATCTCCCCTTGACATTCAATGGCATTATCATTGCTGAATCCCCTGCTATCAACTAAAAGGGTTAAAATCCCCCACTGTCAACGTCCTGGGGGTTGCCATTGACCAGAAACTGAACTGGACTAGCCATATAAATACTGTGGCTACAAGAGCAGGTCAGAGGCTAGGAATCCTATGGTGAGTAACTCACCTCCTGACTCCCCAAAGCCTGTCCACCAACTACAAGACACAAGTCAGGAGTGTGATGGAATACTCCCCACTTGCCTGGATGAATGCAGCTCCCACAACACTCAAGAAGCTGGACACCGTCCGAGACAAAGCAGCCCATTTGATTGGCATCACATCCACAAATATTCACTCCCTCCATCACTGATGCACAGTAACAGCAGTGTGTACCATCTACAAGAGGCACCACAGCAAACTGGCAAGGCTCCTTTGACAGCACCCTTCAAATCCATGGCCTCTACCACCTAGAAGGACAACAGTAACAGATGCATAAAAACACCACCACCCTAATTGCCTTTGAGAAGGTGGTGGTGAGCTGCCTTCTTGAACTGCTGCAGTCCATGTGGTGTAGGTACACCCACAGTGCTGTTAGGAAGGGAGTTCCAGGATTTTGCCCCAACAGCAGTGAAGGAACGGCAATATATTTTCAAGTCAGGATGGTGAGTGGCTTGGAGGGGAATTTGCAAGTGGTGGTGCTCCCATGCGTCTGCTGCTCTTGTCCTTCTAGATGGTGGAGGTTATGGGTTTGGAAGGTGTTGCTGAAGGAGCCTTGGTGAATTCTTGCAGTGCATCTTGTAGATGGTACACACTGCTGCCACTGTGCATCGGTGGTGGAGGGAGTGAATGTTTGTGGATGTGATGCCAATCAAGTGGGCTGCTTTGTCCTGGATGGTGTCAAGCTTCTTGAGTGTTGTTGGATCTGCACTCATCCAAGAAAATGGGGAGTATTCCATCACACTTCTGACTTGTGCCTTGTAGATGGTGGACAGACTCTGGGGAGTCAGGTGGTGAGTTACTCACCGCAGGATTCCTAGCCTCTGACCTGCTTTGTAGCCATAGTATTTATATGGCTAGTCCAGTTCAGTCTCTTGTCAATGGTAACCCCCAGGATGTTGATAGTGGTTTATCAGCAATGCTAATGCCATTGAATGTCAAGGGGCGATGGTTAGATTCTCTCTTGTTGGATATGGTCATTGCCTGACACTTCTGTGTGCAAATGTTACCTGCGACTTATCAGTTCAAAGCCAGGTCTTGCTGCATTTGGACATAGACTGTTTCAGTATCTGAGGAATCGCGAATGGTGCTGAACATTGTGCAACTAACAGTGAACATCCCCACTTCTGACCTTATGATGGGGAAGGTCAAGCAGCTGAAGATGGTTGGGCTATGGACACTACCCTGAGGAACACCTGCAGTGATGTCCTGAAGCTCAGATGACTGACCTCCAATAACCACAACACTGCTGGCTGTTTCCTTTCACTTGTTTTTCCTGCACAGGAAATCTATTAAACTCTGGAGGTGCTAACTACACAGAGATGCCAGCTGTTGCTACACTATCATGGGCACAGTTGGCACAGCTGCTTTTTAAAAATGGGGGATTAAAGCTAAGAAGGATGCTGTTGTAGATTTCCTTGGCAGAAGGAACAGTTACACTGGGATATGCATTTCCCGAATGCCGTGGAAGTTTGGAGCCTCCAAGGCTCTGCTTCATCCATGTTCCATCTCATCAGGAATGTACTTTAACTGTTCAATTACTAGTGAAGCAATAGATCATGTGACCCAAATGCTATAACACTGTGCGTGCTGGATTCTGTACCGTTACACCTACCCCGTGTTAATTCCTCCTCCATAATGGAAAGCAGACCAATGAACATAATGAAACAAAACCAATTGTAAACAACAGTCTGGTTTCTTTTATATGCAATACATGATTGTTCAGAATGCCATTTCATCATGAGTTTTACCTATTTACTGTGGTTCCTCACAACATCAAAAACCATGCATTGTGGGAATGTTGTCCTCATCGTGGGCCAACATCATTTCACCAGTCAGGATCACTGGTCACTAATCCAAATGGCAGCCTCTCATTAAACCTGCTCCATAATCTCCTTCTTTGCCATATTGAGACAAAGGCAATAGTTAAACCTCTGACCTCAACTCTTTGTTGAAGATTGACTCATTGAGCTGCCAATGGAGATTAACATTTTGGATTAGAAACCTGCCCCCAGTGTGAGAGCCAGAGTTCTTATTACATTGTCCGTTTAGCTTAGCCTGCTGATGTGTTCACTGAATGAAACCACGGTAACATTATAATTTACTTTCTGAAGTGTGTTACTGGTCCAATTCAATTGTTGCAAACTGATGTAATATTTTAAATAATCACAGTTCCGTTAATTACTTTTTCTGGTTCCATGCTAATGTCCTAATCAACATTTCAGATAACTCCAACAACTACAAAATCAGAATGTAAATATGATAATATCAATTAACCACAACATTTCATCATTCCAAATTTCCAAAGCTACAGCCATTGAATCAAAGGAGGAGAGAAATGTGTTTGCTCCCATGCTGCTAAAAAGACTTTGTGAGATACCCTCAGAGGGTGAAAAACCAGCTGACATTGCTCCAAAGCTTCATGTCAGCTGCAGACTTGCAGTTTCTGTTCTTTGTGTGGATTATTTATAAATGGATCCAGATAGGTTTCTGGAGAATGAGATGGAGGGTTAGACCTGGCAAGAAAATGCGGATGTGAGAGGTAGGCATGGTAAGAAGATGAGAAGGTGAGAGTGGACATGGCAAGAATGGAAGGAGCTGAGAGATGAAAATGGTGAGATTCCTTTGTTTCCTTCCTCAATCATCACAGATCCCAGCAGATAAAGCAAAGCCTGAAGCACTCACACCATCATTAGCTGTGTGCTCTGTTTAGATGACCCTTCTCCTCTTTCTCCTGAGGCCCTCACCATCAGAGATGTCAGTCTTCAGACAATCTGACTTGCTCCATGTGTTATCCAGAAATGGCTGAGTGTGCTGGATGCAGCAAAGGCTTTGGGCCCTGTACACCCAACTGTAGTGTTAGAACACCTATGTCTCTCAAGCTAAGATGTCTGAGTGTAGCTACGACATTGGCATCTAACCAACAATTCAAAAAAAAAGTTGCCCAGATATGTCCTGTCCACAAAAAGCAGGACAAATGCAACCCGGTTAATTACCGCCCCATCCGTCTACCCTCGGTCATCAGTGAAGTAATGGAAGGTGTCAATGACAGTGCTATCAAGCAACACTTACACAGCAATAACCAGCTCATTGATCAGTTTGGGTTCTGCCAGGGCCACTCAGCTCATTATAGCCTTGGTTCAAACATGGACAAAAGAGCCAAACTCCTGAGGTGAGGGGAAAGCGATTGCCCTTAACATCAAGGCCTCATTTGACTGAGTGTGGCATCAAGGAGCCCTATCAAAACTGGAGCCAATGGGAATCAGGGGGAAAACTCTCTGCTGGTTGGAGTCATACCTAGCACAAAGGAAGATGGTTGTGGTTGTTGGAGGTCAGTCACCTCGGTTCCAGGACATCACTGCAGGAGTTCCTTAGGGTAGTGTCCTCGACCCACCCATCTTCAGCTGCTTCATCAATTCCCCCTATTGTGAGGACAGACAGGGGGATGTTTGCTGATGGTGCAGCTTCAGTTGCAATTGCTCAGGCAAGGTTGATTCATAGGCTGACACACACGTGTCAGGCAATGACCATCTCCAACAAGAGAGAATCTAACCATCACCCTTTGACATTCGATGGCATTATCATCACTGAAGCCCTGACTATAAACATCCTGGGGGTTACCATTGACCAGAAACTGAACTGGACTTGCCATATAAATACTGTGGCTACAACAGCAGGTCAGGGGCTGGGAATCCCGCAGAGAGTAACCCATCTCCTAACTCCCAAAAGCCTGTCCACCATCTACAAGGCTCAAATCAGGGGTGTGATGGAATACTCCAAACTCGCCTGGATGAGTGAAGCTCCCACAACACTCAAGAAGCTGGACATCATCCAAGATAAAGCAGCCCCTCTTGATTGGCATCATATCCACAAACATTCACCCCCTCCACCACCAATGCACAGTAGCTGCAGTGTGTACCATCTACAAGATGCACTGCAGGAATTCACAAAGGCTCCTTTGACAGCACCTTCCAAACCCACGACCTCAACCATCTAAAAGGACAAGGGCAGCAGTCACATGAGACCACCACCCTCCAAGTCATTCACCATCCTGACTTGGAAATATATCGCCGTTCCTTCACTGTCGCTGGGTCAAAATCCTGGAACTCCCTTCCTACCATGGACTGCAGCGGTTCAAGATAGCGGTTCACCACCACCTTCTCAAGGATAACTAGGAATTGGCGATAGATGCTGGCCTCATCATCGATGCCTATATTCCAGGACTGAACTTAAAAATGGTTGAGGAGGTGAGAAGTGAACTTGGTAAAAATATAAAGAGGTTAGGGCTGAGAATGGCAAGAGATGAAGTAGTCAGAGGTGGGCATGGTGTGGAGAAAAGGCACTGAGGTGGGTAGGATGTGTAGATGAAAAGCTGAGAGCATCTGAGGTGACCAAGGTGGGGCATTAAACTGAAATACCAGTTTAATCGGCCTTTAGTGCAAAGTGCCAGCTGGGCAATGGGGATGAATCCATCACGAAGAACAACCGTCTTAGTAAACAGCTGCTTAAAATACCTGCTCGTCCTCATTAAGGAGGCTGCATGGCATTTTGGTGGCTAATGCTTCATCGAACACAATCTCCTCACAGCGACTAGCTGTTTTGGTGTAAACATGGCCTTGATTTAGATTGAAGTGCGGCTTAAAGGGATACTCACCATTTCCTGGGGCAGGATTTTCCCCTTGTCGGGCGGGCATGGTGGGTGGGCCTGGGACTGGCCTCGAAACTGACCACTGCCCGTGATTGGGCCCCAGCCCCGATTTCATGCTGGAAGGCCAATTAAGGCCCACCCAGCATGAAAAGCGGCTCCACACTGGCCGGGAATGGTTGAGTGGGGGCAGGGGCCTGCTGGCCACAGGGTCGCAGTTTAAAAACGGCCCAGGCAGCCCCAAAAAGGCTGCCAGGAAGGGACTTCTGTCTGCTGTTCTACTGATGGAGTCAAGTGCAGCTGCAGGAGGAAGGGCAGGTCAGGTGGGCACTTGATCCCCCGCTTTTCTAATGAGTGCCTCATTGTCCTCCTGGAGGAGGTGGCTGCCAGGAGGGACACCCTTGTCCCCAGAGATGGGAGGAGGAGACAACTGCACCTCACAAAGAGGGCATGGGAGGAGGTGTGTCAGCCCATGTGAGCAGCCATGACGTGGTGAGGTGCACCTGGCTCCAATGCCGATAGCGCTTCAATGACCTGCTGTGCTCAGGAAGGGTGAGTACTGTGTTGGCATTGGTCAGTGTGCGGATGTGCTAAGGTGTAGCCTTCCCCCCATTGACCTCAGGGGTGTTAAAGTCTGAGTGCCAACTGTCAGCGACGCCGAAGCTGGCCAAGGGGGTGAGCACTGGCTGCTTGGGCTGAGTGCCTTGCGCCTCGAGGGCCACAACTCGGATGTGCCCTGTGAGATGTCCCTCAGGCGGGGTTGGCCAGGCTGCACTGGTGCTACAGGTAGAGAGTGGACTAATCAATGCACCTCTGTCATTTCAGGAGAAAACATCCCATAACCAAGCAGAGAGGTCAAGGACAGATGGAGGCCCATCCAACCTATTGCTGCTCACCAGGTTCGAGCAGGACGCCCCAGAGCTGGAGAGCCGGCACACTCCCCATGGAGAGGCGGTGCTGCCAGACGAAGGTAAGAAGTGATTTTCGGATTGTGCGACATTCTAGTGCAGTCTCTCATTGATGGGAGCCTCGAGGCTGTAGTCCCCATTAATCATTTAAAGACGTTGGCACCATGATGCAGATCTCCATTGTCTCACCAGGGTGCCTGGCATGCACAGTGACAGCATGATGACTTAAACTAATGACATGTCCTTCTTCCCTCTTTTAGATTCACCAGCAGGTGTCTGATCTGCAGACCCCAAAGGGCCACCCCTGACACCGGAGGACCATTGGGTGACATTTTCAGCTGCGCCACACTTGCTTTCTGAAGCAGGCACCAACGCAGATACCAGCACCTTGGTGGGCATTAGAGCAGCGGCTAGTATCTCGGTGCACATTGGTGAGGGCACCAATGATAGAAGTGCAGGTGGAGGCAGAGAGTGCCCAGGGTGCCAGCAGTCGGAGGACTGCTGGGGACCAGGATTATGCTCAGTCAAAGGTTGATGATCAGCCTCTGGAGTCGTCCATTAGGCAGCAAACGTTGGATGTCCAGTGGAATGTGTGGGAGGATCTGGCAGAGATTCATGAGGGTCATGAGCCACCTTTTGAGGGGATAGGCCTTGTCACCCAGCAACAATCCATCCTGTTGGGATGGAGCACTGAAGAGACCCAGCATCTGGGAGTGTCTGAGGATGTAGGCGTCGTGGGAGCTGCCTGGGTACCTTGCACAGACTTGTAGAATCAGCATCCTGTGATCACACACTATCTGCACGTTCATGGAGTGGAAGCCCTTCCTGTTGAAGAAGGCACCGGGCTCACCCATTGGTACCTTGATGGCCACATGTGTATAGTCTATTGCACCCTGGACGTGGGGGAAGCCAGCAATGGCTGTGAAGCCTCCGGCTCGCTGTGTCTGGCTTGCCTCGTGCCAGCGGAAATGAATGAAAGTCAATAGCTGCCTGAATGGAGCTTCTGTCACCAGCTTGATGCAACTGTGGACAGCTGATTAGGAGACTCCACACAGATCCCCCACTGAGGCCTGGATAGAGCTAGAGGCTTAGAAATTGAGGCCACTGTGACCTTCAGAGCCATTGGCATGGGGTGTCCACCCACACAGCCGGATCTGATCTCAGGGCCAATCATCTGACAAATGGAGGTCACTGTCACTAGAGAGACGGAGCCTCCTTCGGTATTGCACCTCAGACATATTGAGGTAGCTGCATCGTTGCCTGTAAACCCTGGCAGCAGGATAGTGGCGTCTTCTGTGGCCCCTTCCGCCTTGGACTTCTTGCTGGCCCTGCCCCACTTGAGCCTGTGCCTCTCCTCCCGCAGGTCATTCTCCTGGAAGCTGCATTAGGACATGTGGCCTCCTCTCCCTTCTGTCCCTCTCTTCCTCCTCAGAGGAGGTGCCTCCAGCAGAGACCACAACTCCATTCCCAGGGTAAGGGAAGGTTGTCTGATACCTGGAAGGGTCCGCATGGTCTGAATTCTCTGGGGGCCTTGGAAACACCAATGAGTCCTGAAATGAAGCCTGGAAATGCTGAGAATGAAGCCCGGAACAGAGATGAAGCTGCCAAGTACCAATAGGTCACCAGCTGCAAACTATCTCCAAAACTCCTCACCACTCACACTGGCAATGCTGCTGACCCTTCTTAGCCTGCCCGTGGATGAACTTTGTGAAAATGTCAGCTGGCCACCTGCCCATTTTGTCCGTGTGAAGAGCAGAAATTCACTGGTACGGGCAAAGAAAAATCCCAGTCAATTAGACTGTTAGGGGCCTCAAGTGGCTGCTTAATTAACAGCACCTGCTGCTCCGACACCCGAGCATGCCCACCGAGTGAAATATCACGCGAGTACGCCATGATGTCGGGACACTCGCCCAAAGTCATTGCAACTATTTTACTCCTGATTGGGTTGGGCGTGCACCTGCTGGAGGGACGACAAATTCTGCCGCTGGTCATTATTGCTGGATTTGTGAAGAGGACCCTCGGAAACACATCTGGAGGCAGATTTCTGAGACACTTTGGCAAGACTTCATCGACACTGAAACAACATCTATTACAGAAATTTTCCAAGCACTCATCTAAAAAGAGTAAGTGCTGTGCTGCTTGACGTGATTGGACATCTTTCTATGATTCAGCAGGAGAAAGTGATGAACATTTTCCTTGGAATTCCCCCTTATCCAGACAAGGAATGGGAGAAGTAACATCTGCTGCAAGAGAGCGGAACATATGGGTGATATGGCCTTTTTGCCCCCAGGGCTATAGGATATTCCTCCTCCCCTGTCGCCTGGAACACCATCTCCATCTCTGGTCAAAGCCACCCTGAGCACTGTCTCTGGTTCTGGTCAGAGCCACCCTGAGAACTGTCTCTGGTTCTGGTCAGAGTCACCCTGAGCACCGTCTCCAGTTCTGGTCAGAGTTATCCTAAGCACTGTCTCCATATCTGGTCAAAGTTACCCTGAGCACTGTCTCCAGTTCTGGTCAGAATTACCCTGAGCACCATCTCCATTTCTGGTCAGAGCCACCCTGAGCAGCGTCTCCAGTTCTGGTCAGAGTTACCCTGAGCACCGTCTCCATTTCTGGTCAGAGTTACCCTGAGCACCGTCTCCATTTCTGGTCAGAGTTACCCTGAGCACCATCTCCAGTTCTGGTCAGAGTTACCCTGAACACTGTCTCCGGTTCTGGTCAGAGTTACCCTGAGCACTGTCTCCAGTTCTGGTCAGAGTCAACCTGAGCACTCTCTCTGGTTCTGGTCAGAATTACCCTGAGCACTGTCTCCGGTTCTGGTCAGAGTTACCCTGAGCACTGTCTCCGGTTCTGGTCAGAGTTACCCTGAGCACTGTCTCCAGTTCTGGTCAGAGTCACCCTGAACAATGTCTCCGGTTCTGGTCAGAGTCACCCTGAGCACTGTCTCCGGTTCTGGTCAGAGTTACCCTGAACACTGTCTCCGGTTCTGGTCAGAGTCACCCTGAGCACTGTCTCCGGTTCTGGTCAGAGTCCCCCTGAGCACCGTCTCCAGTTCTGGTCAGAGTTACCCTGAAAACTGTCTCCGGTTCTGGTCAGAGTCAACCTGAGCACTGTCTCTGGTTCTGGTCAGAATTACCCTGAGCATCTTCTCCGGTTCTGGTCAGAGTCCCCCTGAGCAGCGTCTCCAGTTCTGGTCTGAGTTATCCCGAGCACCATCTCCTGTTCTGGTCAGAGTTACCCTGAGCACCGTCTCCGGTTCTGGTCAGAGTTACCCTGAACGCTGTCTCTGGTTCTGGTCAGAGTTACCCTGATCACTGTCTCTGGTTCTGGTCAGAGTCACCCTGAACACTGTCTCTGGTTCTGGTCAGAGTCACCCTGAACACTGTCTCTGGTTCTGGTCAGAATTACCCTGAGCACCGTCTCCAGTTCTGGTCAGAATTACCCTGAGCACCGTCTCCAGTTCTGGTCAGAGTTACCCTGAGCACTGTCTCTGGTTCTGGTCAGAGTCACCCTGAACACTGTCTCCGGTTCTGGTCAGAGTCACCCTGAGCACTGTCTCCGGTTCTGGTCAGAGTCACCCTGAGCACTGTCTCCGGTTCTGGTCAGAGTCACCCTGAACAATGTCTCCGGTTCTGGTCAGAGTCACCCTGAGCACTGTCTCCGGTTCTGGTCAGAGTCACCCTGAACACTGTCTCTGGTTTTGGTCAGAGTCACCCTGAGCAGGGTCTCCTGTTCTGGTCAGAGTCACCCTGAGCACTGTCTCCTGTTCTGGTCAGAGTCACCCTGAGCGCTGTCTCCGGTTCTGGTCAGAGTCATCCTGAACACTGTCTCTGGTTCTGTTCAGAGTCACCCTGAGCACTGTCTCCGGTTCTGGTCAGAGTCACCCTGAGCACTGTCTCCGGTTCTGGTCAGAGTTACCCTGAACACTGTCTCCGGTTCTGGTCAGAGTTACCCTGAGCACTGTCTCCTGTTCTGGTCAGAGTTACCCTGAACACTGTCTCCGGTTCTGGTCAGAGTCACCCTGAGCACTGTCTCCGGTTCTGGTCAGAGTTGCCCTGAGCACTGTCTCTGGTTCTGGTCACCAAGTGACATGTGAGGTTATTCAGGTGCTGGAGGCAGGCCAGAGACACGAGGCTGGTCCCCGGTATCAAAGGGACTGAGTTATGGGGAAAGGCTGGAGAAACATTTGCTGCTCAGTGTGGTAAGAAAGTTCTGAGAGATGTTTCACAAAGAGACATGTAATAATAAACAGAATGGAAAAGATTAACCTGTAATATTACTTTAAATTCAACTCTTAATGTGGATTGAGGAGAAACACGGCCACACCAGGAAAAAGTAACTTTAGGACTGATGTCAGCTTCTCAGACAAAGTGACCAACACTGGAGGTGGAAGCAATGAAATACAAGAAAGGGGATCCATAGGGAATTTCTGGGTAATATGTTACAATGGCTCTCCGTCATCCACAAATAGATTGTGGTTTTTTAGGTCAGGAGTAGGAACTGTAGCCTCAGTAAGCTGGGAGTAGGAATGAGAGAGAGAGTGGGAATGTGAGTGGGAGTGGGAATGAGAGAGGAAATGGGAACAAGAAAGGGAACGGGAACGAGAGAGGGAAACGGAATGAGAGAGGGAACGAGAATGAGAGAGGGAGTGGGAATTGGAAAGGAAGTGGGAATGAGAGAGGGAATGGGAAGGAAAGAGGGAGTGGGAATGAGAGAGGGAATGGGAATGAGAAAGGGAGTAGGAACTAGAAAGGAAGTGGGAATGAGAGAGAGAGTGGGAATATGGGAGGGAGTGGGAATGAGAGATGAAATGGGAACAAGAGAGGGAACGGGAATGAGAGAGGGAATGGGAATGAGAGAGAGAGTGGGAATGGGAAAGGAAGTGGGAATGAGAGAGGGAGTGGGAATGAGAGAGGGAATGGGAACGAGAGAGGGAATGGGAATGAGGGAGGGAACAGGAATGAGAAAGGAAGTTGGAACAAGAGTGGGAGTGGGAATGAGAGAGGGAGTGGGAATGAGGGAGGGAATGGGAACGAGAGAGGGAGTGGGAATGAGGGAGGGAACAGGAATGAGAAAGGAAGTTGGAACAAGAGTGGGAGTGGGAATGAGAGAGGGAGTGGGAATGAGGGAGGGAATGGGAACGAGAGAGGGAGTGGGAATGAAAGAGGGGGTGGGAATGAGGGAAGGGAATTAATAATATGGTGACACACTGACAGCGGGTTCCGCACCCGGAAGATGCAGCATTTCAACTTGCAGGCCCGCCCACAAATTACCGCTCATTAATGGTGAGGGAGGGTTCGAGGCCTTCATCCTGCCCAATGAGG
This sequence comes from Carcharodon carcharias, assembly GCF_017639515.1. Taxonomy (NCBI): domain Eukaryota; kingdom Metazoa; phylum Chordata; class Chondrichthyes; order Lamniformes; family Lamnidae; genus Carcharodon; species Carcharodon carcharias. The sequence continues at coordinate 118,432,457 of NC_054474.1, forward strand.
GAATGGGAATGAGAGACGGAGTGGGAATGGGAGAGGGAGCGGGAATGAAAGAGGGAGTGGGAATAGGAGAGAGAGTGTGAATGAAAGAGGGAGTGAGAATGAAATGGAACGGGAATGAGAGAGGGAGCGGGAATGGAAGAGGGAGTGGGAATGAAATGGAGTGGGAATGAGAGAGGGAGTGGGAATGGGAGAGGGTGCAGGAATGGGAGAGGGAGTGGGAATGAGAGAGGGAGCTGGAATGAAAGAGGGAGTGGGAATGAAATGGAGTGGGAATGAGAGAGGGAGTAGGAATGGGAGAGGAAGCAAGAGTGAGAGAGGGAGCATGAATAAAAGGGAGCGGGAATGAAGGGGGAGCACGAATGAGAGAGGGAGCGGGAATGGGAGAAGCAAAGAGATGGAGAGGGAATGTCAATAACAGTGAAACGGGCGAAGAAGTGAGAGCGTGAGTAGGAAAAGTGTTGGGAGAGTGGGAATGATGGAAAGAGTGAGAGCGACAGGGAGAGAGAGGGAGATAGGGAGCAGGAGTGAGAGAGATGGAATGGGGGAGAGTGTGAGAGAGAGAAAGGGAGTGAGAATGGGAGCAGGAAAAGGAGCAGGACAGGGTGTGAGAGAGACAGAGAGTGAGAGATAGGGAGCAGGAAAGGGAGCGAGAAAAGGCTTCATTTCATTCAAAGTACTAGTTTCTTGGTCAGAAGCCATGACTAAAATCCAATGTTACTGAGTTTCTGGCAGATTTAATTAAATTGTTGCCTGTGTTGTAGGGAGTTTTAATTATGAGCTTGGATAGATTCAGGAACGCTGATGTCTGGGGATTGAGTTAATTAAAAGCTGCTTTATTTTAGTTTTAATTAGTTTCTCTTCACCATATGGCCTTATCCTGTGGTCAAATTAACTTAATTAAGCTCATTAAAGTGATCAGTTTAATTATTCAGGGCAATCTGATTGGTAACTGGAGCCGCTGATAGTTCACAGAATCATTTTCCCATCTTTATTAAAGTTGGAATGACCCTTCAGCAATGACCTCCAGAGTGAAACAAGGTCCCAGGCATAAATATCCTCCTCTACAGGGAGTGGGAACAAACCAGAGCCAGTGTGAAACCTGCTCAAAGCCCAGTAACTGGGATCAAACCCTGTTGTCGATTCTGCTATCAGCTCTACGTATGGTATTGGATTCACGTTATCAGAGTTAAGCATTGTATTGCGGCTATTCACGAGTCTTAAAGAAGCCTCTGCTGAATGAATCCAGTGGTGTGGATCAGGAGGAGGAGGAGGGAGCCCCTCAGCTACCTTTCCATTCAATTAAATCATGACTGACCTGTCCCTCAACTCCTTGGTTCCATTTCCTTTGATCCCATTTCTAATAAAAAAACAATCTCAATCCTGAAAGCTTCAACTGACTCCCAGAATCCACAGTTTTTTGGAGGAATTTTCCACTATTCTCAGTGTGAAGATACTGCTTTGTGATTCCACCCTCTGTTGTAATATGCCTTTCAGGGATAGGAGCGTGATGTCACTAGAAAGGAAGTGTGTCATGTGATCCAGTTTTAGTTTCACTTCTTGCTTTCAGCAGAGTACACACATTCTGCAGCTGTGATGTCCTCAAGATTTATATCCATTTATATATGTTCAAATGTGTATGTTCTTAATAAATGAACCCACAGTGCATTTGCACAATCCCTTATGACCAATGGTGTTTTTATGTCATATTAAAATACAACATGGTGTGCAGCAGTGGTTCTTTCTAAACAACATAATGCCCAGCCTGGCAGTAAGATTCAGTATAGGTACAACATGGTGAACAATCTTAGATCATGCTGCATGCATGAGGTGACTCTTGACATTTTGGTCAGGCTGCAACAAAGCCGCAGCATTGGAGAGAGTTGTAATTGCAGCACGGTGACTGCACAAAAAAGCTTTGAAGAAGCAGTGCCAGGTAACGCTCAGCTAAAGAGCTGGTAAGCAGACAGTCCCTCGTGGTGAGACTGCAGTGCACAGCCTATCAGTTCAGTGAGTGAGACAGTACATTGAGAGGACCAGCCTCGGGTTAGCTCAGTTCGGAAGGCGAGTGACCAGGGTGTGGGCCGGATGGATAGCAAGTGAGGGAGAGTCAAAAACAAAAAAAAATCCTAAAAATCAGGCCAGAGAAGATTGTGATTATAAGGGGCAGAGCTTCAGAAAAGTGTGTGAAAGTGTCTACAGTGACACTCATCCCAAGAGAAGAAAGGTCAAAGAGATATTTTCAAAATGTCCACAAAATTCCCCAGATTGAATTGGGATGCAGCTGACCTACTATCAGAGTTCAACGTGTTTAAACAGCATATAGAGCTATGGTTTCTTGATTCAGGTGTGTCTGAACCAGGCAAGCAAGCCATAAAAATTTGCCTAGCAATTGGGAACGAAGATCTACCCAGGCTGACAGAAGAAGAGCTAAAGAATCCCCAAAGGATATGGACTACATTGGAAGACCAGTTCAGAATCAGGTTAAACTTCCATATTCATCAACTAGAGTTCATATAATTTCGACAACAACCTATAGAATCCATAGACCACATCATCAGCAGATTCAAAACACATGTTTCACACCGTCAATCTCATTGAAAATATAGATACTGTGTAACCATCCAAAGTCTTTGCCAAGATTCAAATTATTTGCCCTTGGAAAGTTGGTAATTATTCGTTATTGGCCAAGATTGACTCGGGGCAAATGCCAAAATAATACCCTTGAAAATTCTAAAAGAAATGAATCCACAGACATGGAAGGACATGGTGAAATGGTTCACTAATTCCATGTGCAGATTCCATAGTCCTGAAGTGCAAATACAATCAATCCTCCTGGGTGCCACAGACGTTCTACATCACAAAGACTAAAGGCCCAGCAATTGCAGGCCTACCGACATGCTGTGACCTCGCACTAGTAACAAGCCATGGAATTAATCAGACCTCATTTAGCAGATCAAACGCAAAAGCCACTCCTATCACCTGAATTCACAACCTAACATTGAAATATCCAGAATGTTTCAACAAAATTGGCAGTTTCAAGGGAGCTGTAATGTTATGCTTGCAGGAGAATGCAAGTTCATCAACTGACCTGATACATTTTAAGCAAAGCAAATGCCAGCAGCTACAAGAAGAAATGATGAAAGATTTCACACTACAGAATCTGTGGAAAACCATAATTGAAGGACTGTCTGATTCAATTCAGCATGTCCAAGAACATGCAAAACCATTTTGGCCTCATCAGGATGAGCTAGGCATCTAGTGTGGAGTCATTTTTAAAGGCAGGTATGTCATCATATTGGAATCTTTGCAAACTGATATTCTTCATCACTCACACATGGGCATAGATTGGACAAGAAGACTTGCAAGAGAGACATTCTATTGGCCGAATATGAACAATGACATTGAAGTCATCATCAAGAAGTACGAGGCATATTAAGAGCATATACCAAGTCAACACAAAGAACCATTGGTTCTGCATGAAGTTCCTACCCATTGTTGGTCCAAAAT